>NC_142929.1:102539950-102564950 GCF_046866305.1 Octopus bimaculoides
TTTACCTTTCACCCGATGAAAAAGTACCAGTTGAGCACTCCAGTTGATGTGATCGACTGACTAGACTCGCATCCCCGAAATTTCAGGCCTCGTACCTTTAGTTGAAAGGATTATTATTGTTATTATTATTATTATTATTATTATTATTATTATTATTATTATTATTATTATTGTTCAGTAGTTTTATTTTTATAACGTGCTTTCACTTCACTACCGAGCGCAGCTCTGTGCGCCTTAGGTATGTGCTGTGGTTTGCTGAGGTGCTCTTATGGTTACTGTATTGAAAGTGTTATTATTATTATTATTTTATGTTTGACTTTTGTTTTGCATTTGTACAAGTTGGATCCAAGTCTCACCCAGAGACCTCAAGAGACAACAAGTTAGAAGTTCATGTAGGTGTTATGCCTAGGGTACCATATATTTGGATTTGTACAGTTTTGTTCAAGTGAATGTTTAAGAAACCATAAGAAAATTATGTTTGCTTTAAAATTTGAGATCACATAGACAGTATTTTACGTAGGATATGGGCAGTTCCCATGAGCACTATCTTTTGGACTTCAGCCATTTTGGGGTTTCCTGGTATCTGAGCTAGGTAGTAATCAGCCCATTATTATTATTATTATTATTATTATTATTATTATTATTATATCTATGAAGTATTTGTTGTTGTTAACACCCAGGTTAGCATTGGTTGTTAGAACTATAACCGAACGTGTTTCAGACACAACCATACTTTCTTGGACATAATACGTATATGCGTGTGTGCTTGTGTAATTGTATGTTTTTGTGTGTGAATGTATGTATGTATGTATGCGTGGGTATAGGTGTATGTATGAGAGAGGGGGGTATATTTTCAGAGTGAATTTCACTTTTTAAAACGGAAGGGCATAGGTTAAAAGAGCTTGGGTCGCTACTTCTAGCATGTCGAGTAACCTTATAAAGATTCACTCGTTGGTGGTTCTTGTTAGTTTTAGTTGTAATTGCATCAAAATGATTCTTTTAATGGGAATTGTTATAAAATGGTAAGTATGACGTGGGGACAACATGCAATAAATAAACGCGTGATTATTTATTTTTACCCGTTATCTATCCTCTCTTCTTTACCAAACTTCCTACTCCAGAATCTGAAGATGCAGCAAGAACCATGTAACTCGATATCCTGAGATATTTACTCAGTGGAACATGTTGGATATGATCTCGTCCATTCACTTGCTGGAACGCACTTATCAAATAGATTCTGCCTACCTGCCAATCTGTCTCTCTCTCTCATTCTCTCTCTTTCACTCTCTCCCTCTATTCGATCGTTCAGATCCAAATTCTACTGAAAATGCAGTCATTGAAGATTTGACCAACACAATAACAAGTCTTAAGTAATGGCGTTACATTCCCAGTACGCCCTGTTTTTCATATGTAGTTCAAACAACACAGTATTTTTTTTGTTTCGATTTACCAACAATGCTTTTCGTTGTATGAAACCTATTTCTGTATATAAATGAGTATCACAAGAACTGATATACTAAAACACAGAACACCAAGCTTTTAAAGTATAATTAACGTCTTCATTACAACTCACTTAATCATATTTACAGTTTAACCTGATCTGTTTACTTAACATAAGCAAATGCTTCATCGTCTGCTTGGCAGAAAATAGCAGCATATATATATATATATATATATATATATATATATATAACATATACATCTATTATGAATGTATATTTATATATAATGTTTGCTCATTGCATATTGCAGGGCAAATTTTATTGGGTGTATAGGCTCTGGAATTCAAGTAATTCCGCAACAGATGATAACCATTTCATCATAGCACCGTAACTTAAATGCATATTCTTTGCTTCTCTGCTTAGCCGCAATGCTCGGATGACTATATCAGCTAGCAGACACTTCTTGGAAAATGTTTCTATGCTACTATTCTGAATTACCCACCAATTAACTATTTTCACGCCGAAATTATATGCTCTTCATGTCATTCTATGGTTTGTCTTGATTATGCGTCACTCAAGAGGTGCAATAAGACTGAAACATGCCAATAGTTGTCTTCCCATAGTTTAGTAAAGACAGGGCTCACTTCCCACTGTATATATATGTGTGTGTATGTGTGTGTGTGTGTGTGTGTGTGTGTATGTATGTATGTATATATATATATATATATATATATATATATATATATAAAATAAAGTTCAGGTATGATACATGTGTATATAATTGTTAATTCAAGAGATTTTTTATTTAATTTATATTCTTATTTTCACAATCTGAGATTTTAATTTAGATTTCCTACCCTCATCTGGAACAGAGTTATCTCGGTGTAGCCTACGTTAGTGATGATGGTTATGATTATTATTATTATTATTATTACTATCATTATTATAATTAGGCAGCGAGCTGGGAGAATCATTAGCGCGCCGGACAAAATGCTTAGCGGTATTTCGCCCGTCCCTGCGTTCTAAGTTCAAATTCCGCCAAGGTCGACTTTGCATTTCATCCTTTCGGGGTCGATAAATTAAGTACCAGTGAAACACCGGGATCGATGTAATCGACAAGTCCCCTGCCCGCAAATTTCAGGCCTTGTGCCTTCAGCAGAAAGGATTATTATTATCATTATCATTATTATTGTTGTTGTTGTTATGTTATAAACAACCTCCTTTCTCTTGTTCATAGTCATATCCAGGTGTCTTCACTGGTTGTCCTCTATTAAAACTTGTTTCTGTTCTGCTAAATACAAACTGTCACTTACTTAATGGTTTTATTAAAGATATGTCTAAACTTAGCCTGCCTGTCGGCGTGTTGGATTTTTCTCTGCTGCTATTTTTCTGTTCCACTGAATACGGACTGTCACTTTCGCTTATTTGCATCTATGGGTTATATATATATATTTTAAAAATATTTCTGTTGATGCCTTAATATGTAGACAGCATTACTATAATGAGGATTGAGAAGTATGAAGAAAGATGCAGTAACTGCCGAATATCCATGCTTGCACTACATTATATGTATGTATGTATGTATGTATGTATGTATTAGGCGTGTTTATATGTGTGTATAATCATAAATTTGTTTACTTTGCTGCTATCGTATTTGTTGCAAGTTTATGGAAATATGTTTCGTAATGTGCCACTTTGATTAAGTCAATGTTGTGAAGCGACAAAGATGAACCAGATGTCTAAATTTCTTTAAAAACAAGACATCAGAATGATCCGGATAATGGTTGTTTTTAAACATGAAATGTCAGTGACAAAACGAGATCAAAGATGGACGGATAAAGACTTTCGACTCATGCAATAAATCAATAATACAAAGTTATCGACTACACATCCATTTATCAAACTTGTTAAACTTTATATGTATCTTTCGCGTGGCTGTGTAGTAAGAAGTTTGGTTTTCACGCGTTCAGTTCCACTTCGTGGCGCGTTGGTCAAGTGTTTACTCCTTTAGCGTTGAACCAGCCAAAGCCTTGTGAGTAGGTTTGGTAGATGGAAGCGGAAAGAAGCCCATTGTTCGTATATATATATATATATATATATATATATATATATATATATGAAAGAAGGTTTGAAAATGCACTTATTTTAAAAAAATATTTATTTACTTAACCGGTTTCACTTTTTTAGAAAAAGATTATCAAAAGTCTTTGAGAATAATAAAAAATGTTAAAAAACAGTCTGAGAATTAAAATGCATATATACATTCTTTGATGATAAAATATATTTAAAGTATAAAGCTTTGTATGAACTTTGTAGTGTTACATACTGATTGTCACACATTCTCTGATATTAAGGTGAAATTGTTAAAAACAGTGTTAAAAACAGTGTATGAAAATACACATATGGAAAAATACATATACATATACATATTCTTATACATATTCTTTGACAATCGAATAAAATTGAGAAGGAACTGACCTGGCCTTTTTCTCTTGTGTATATTGAAGGAATGTTTTACTATATATATACTTTATTTAAAAGCAGCAGAAATATAACAAAAAAAAAACTGTTACTCGGAGTTTCACGTTCCCGTTCATCGGACAGTTTTGTTAGAAAAAAAAAAGTGGGATGAACATAGCAAAATGTTCTTCATGCCGAAGTGGGATGAACACTTTTTTTTCTAACAAAACTGTCCGATGAACGGGAACGTGAAACTCCGAGTAACAGTTTTTTGTTATATTTCTGCTGCTTTTAATTAAAGCATATTACTCTACCTCTGGTATTTCAGTACTTTTTTTTTCCATCTAGTTGCACATTTATGTGCTTACTCCGGTGTATATATATATATATATATATATATATATATATATATATATATATATACACACCGGAGTAAGCACATAAATGTGCAACTAGATGGAAAAAAAAAGTACTGAAATACCAGAGGTAGAGTAATATATATATATATATATATATATATATATATATATATATATATATATATATATATATATATATATTTGTGTGTGTGTGTGTGTGTGTGTGTGTGTGTGTGTGTGTGTGTGTGTGTGTGTTTACGTCTCCATAACTAGCGGTTCGGCAAAAGAGTTAGATAGAATAAGTACCAGGCTTAACAAAGAAAATAAGTACTGGGGTTGATTCATTTGACTGCAAATTTTTCAAGGCGGTACCCCGGCAAGGCCGCAGTCTAACTGACTGGTACAAGTAACAGATAAAAGGTATATATGTATGCGCGCGCATGTGTGTGTCAGTGTGAAATCTCAGGAAATAAAGCAACATCGGCTCAAACACAGAAGATTCACTGGTTGTTCATGTAACACTATGTAGTTATCAGTAGATAAACGGTGCATTGTTAGTTGCTTCTGTTGCCACAGCGATTATGTCTACTCCAGTTAACAAACTTTATAAAAACACAAACTCAAGCCATTTTGATTTCGGCTCCACTTCTTCTCCTTGTTAGTTGCTTCTGTTGCCACAGCGATTATGTCTACTCCAGTTAACAAACTTTATAAAAACACAAACTCAAGCCATTTTGATTTCGGCTCCACTTCTTCTCCTTAACACCCCGACTGTCTTATTTTTACCGGACTCGGTAATATCACTTCAAAAGTGTAGCCATCCAAAACTTTTATCCTGTTAAAGCTTCGCCCACAATTTCGCGCAATAGATAAATATGAGCTAACGAAAAAGCCTGTAAATGTCGCTCCTTCAAACCACATTCTACATATATTTCTTAGACATATATATCGTCTGATATACAAAATGATAGGATTGTCGTGACTTGAACAACTTTGGTTATAGATCTACTCGGCCAAATTAGATCTGTAGTTAAAGAACACCATTAACCAACTAGTCTGCAAAGATTTGGGCCGATTTCAGTTATCTTGACAACTCTGCCTCCCACAACTAGCTCGTAAGGACTAGGAATGTCTACAAACTCAGACTTCCTTTCTCGAAGCAAATAGGTTTTAACAATGGACAGAGGGTAAGCATATTTTGGGCGATTAAATCAATCCAGTAGTTCTTTGGTAATTTGTTATTGTCCCAATGAAAAACGTAATGGGAAAGGCTACAGTGACAGGAAGGCAAGTATAAAGTAAATATGGTTACTCTACCGACTCTACCAAAATATTTTAATATATGATAATATATGAGTTTCTTTTAGAATCTACTACTACTACTACTACTACTACTACTACTACTACTACTACTACTACTACTACTACTACTCACATATTTTTTATAATACACACACACACTAACAGGATAGTAAACATGATTACAGACACAGACAAGCATCTTTCTTTCTTTCATTCTTTATATATATATATATATATATATATATATATATATATATATATATATTGCACACATATAATACGCGATCTGTTTCAAACTGTTTTTCAGTAAGTTCAGAATATTTTTTTAATAACTTATTAGGTAAAACATACTTTTGTATATTTAGCTTCGTTTATAATGTAAATAGCCTTGTTTGTCTGTCCTTAGTGTAACGTAGACCACACACATCCATTTCCCCGCGGATACCATCAAAAGACACAGCAACTAACAATGTAATCGTGTCTAAACCCTTTGCGTAAAACTTGAAGGCTACACTTAACGTAGAATTTAGAAATTGTGTAAGGAATATGTGTTTATTCCTCTACTACAAGTTCAGGTTCAGTTGCGATCTTGATTTAAATGGATTCCAGAGTGGTGAGGGTAAATTTCGACGAACAAACAATGGCTGTTAATTCTTAAAGGAAATAGAAACTTACTGATATGTGTATCGCTATTTAGGAAATACAACTAAGAATTGGAAATGAGTGTCATTGGATTAATATCATGCAAAAACAAAGATCTAAAGTTATTGAACTTTAAAGAAAGACTACTAATTTGAAGGGAAGTCGTGCAATCGACTGAATCAACCCGAGTATAATACTGCTACTTAATTCATCGATTTGGATGAACGATACCTTAAAACTCAACGGTAGTGGTGGGTTTTAACACAAACTTAAAAGAATGTTATAAGATGCTACCGAGACACCTTTTCAAATCTTTATTCCATCATTCAACCTTAATAAAGATGTCTGAATCCAGAATCTTTTAATATTGTTAAACCATCTTAACAGAAGATCTGGGTTCATCCGGACGAATATGATGTCCGATGTGCCACCGTCCATTTTACCTTAGTGTCATTACAAATAGCCACCTGCGATTAGGTGGACAGCCTTTTCGATAAAGAAGAGATTCTTACTAAGGACAAAAACGTATAAAATATATAAATCAAAGTTAGCACGTTTTAGAAAAGAGCAGTCATTTGATCTCAGTACTGGATTGGCCCTTATTTTGTCGATATCTACATGATGATAACCCAAATCAAATTTTATGAGATTTGAACCCAAAACGTCAAAAATATATATTAGCGACCGAGGCAGTATTATTTATTACCTCTCATATTAATACTGTCTCTGTCACTAATGTATATTTCTAACGAGCTTACTGGCTAATCGTGGTATCAGTGCCTGTTTTGGTACGGCTATTCTATGTATTGTTCGCGGGGAGATGAGTCGCTTCTATCTCTAGCGGTCGAGCGCCCATCATTGACGAAATCACGTGATCTGGTTGTCTCGTCGCTACAGATGGAGGTGATGTATCTCCCGGCAAGCGATATAAAGAAGGGTGCATTTTGCATCAAAATCTAGTACGTGAGTTTCTCTCGTGGTATCTACCGTAGTATAGTTTGTTCTAATAGAACATCCACGTTTAAGTAGGGATAGATATTACCTCTCAAAACGTAAAAGTATGTTCGTGAACACCCTAAAGAATTATAGCCACAATTTTACCAGTTCCTCATAAAACACCCACCACGAATAATTCTTAATAGACTCTAAAAGAAAATAAATTTGTCGTCCCAATCCATACCCAATCTTTTCTTTATCACTGTGGTTGATTTTAGTAAGCAGTTGTTTTAATAAACCAGTTGGCATGAGTGGAAATGAAAGGTTAAATTGCCAGAGGTAGAATTTGAACTACAGAACAGTTTGAACATTTTCATATGTATTGCCAACAGATAATCAATATCCACTGCTCTTAAATTTTCGGCAAATCGACCACCCATACAGTGAAATACACTTATTAAAAAAATCGTTGCTAACGCATGGATATATATATATATGTGTGTGTGTGTGGGCGTGTGTGTGTGTGTGTGTGCGTGCGTGCGTGTTAAATACGTAACCATAAGCATTACACTCATATACAATAGTTACGATATGTTTTGTGCAAGAACATTATATATATATATATGCACATAAATATATCCCTGGGCTATGTGAGAATGTAACCTACCTCAGACTAACTGACATAACAGTTAACGGTTGCAACCGATAGACGTTAAAAGAAGAGAAGAAAAATAAAGAAAAAAGAAAACAAAACGAAAATTACACCAACAAATCAGATAGCGAAAGCGCCTCAGATTTAATGGCGAGTTGCCATTGACATACATAACTGCACAGAACCAGGAAGACGGTGTAATGTATGTGATTCAGTACATTCCTCTTACTGAGCTTTTGTACTCGGAGGATTACATCTTCAGGTGGTGATTTATGTTAGAGTTTCTGGCGAGATTTCAAATAACTTGAAAATATTGGCGACAGAGAAAAATGAATGGGAGAGAGAGAGAGAGAGAGAGAGAGAGAGAGAGAGAGAGAGAGAGAGAGTTATGTGTATGTGTGTGTGTGTGTGTGTGTATGTATGTGTGTGTGTGTGTGTGTGTGTGTGTGTCAGTGAGTGTGTAAAAATTAGAGAGAGTGCAAGTCGAGGGAATAAATTGCGTTATAAATAATTAGATATATGTTTCGAGGAAGGGAAGTGACGGGTAGCAGTAGAATAGAGGTTAGTTTAATATATACGTAGAAAGAGAGAGGGGAGGGAGAATGAATAAAAAGTGAAAGGAGAAATAAAGAAGAATTTATGTGAAAAATAACAGGGATATAATGGATTAGATCAGTGGTTCTCAACCATGTTTTACCTATGGATCCCTTTGATTCCTATTTTACTCGGGTGGACCCTCATAGCCATTTGATGTAAAAAGAAAAGAAACAACCTACAGTATTTTTTTTATTAAATATTATTAAGAATTATATATAAAAAAAAATTAATGTTTTGTGTATTGTAGAAGTATAAGCAATTAATTTGCACATAAATTTTAACAAGAAAATTTCATATGGACCATCAAGTGCCATATGGACCACCAAGTGCCATATGGACCACCAAGTGCCATATGGACCCCAGTTGAAAACCAATGGATTATATATATATATATATATAGATATAGAGAGAGAGAGAGAGAGACAGAGAGAGAGAGATAGAGGGATAGTGAAATATGTAAGGTTCGCCTCGACTGGAATGACTATTTTGTATTACAAATAGGGTTATTCTCTCAAGGCTAATTTAGGAGTATGCAACAACCAGTATTTGTATACTTTTCATTAGTCAGCAGATTTTTTGTTAACTTAAATTTGAAGCTTCGTTAACTTTTATTTAGATTAATTAGAAGAACTTAGTCTGATAGACTTAGTCTGGTCTCTACTCGTCGATAGTCTCAGAGAGGATCTGAGCTTAGCAATATTAATGTCTTTGAATTATCCAATACTCTCACTGATTACAAGAATGAGTTGTACCATCTTGGTGGTCAGAGCTACAAGTAAGTATGGTCGGGAAGCAGAAGCGATAATACCGATGAGTTGTTAACCGACATTTTACTAACTTAACCAGTGGCGACTATCATTAATAAACTGTGTGATTGTACTGAGATTTCTGTAGTAAATAATCACAGTATAGTTTACACAATTCTCAAGGATACAAGCGAAAACTTCAAATTCGGTTCTTGATAAAAACTACACGTCCTTAGGTAAATATTAATGGCTTTAGAAAATTCAAGTATACTGTTTATCAACAATGTCAATTTTGTTAATTTACATTACATGAGTGAACTTTAAACAGTTAAGGCAAATCGCTTTCTCAAAAGCAAAATGTTGCAAAACTGGTATTCAGAATAAAACTTGCAATAGTTTTAATTAAGAGCTCAGGTGTTCATGTAGGATTGCTAATTTGAGTAGATGACATGTCAGAATGGAAAACTTGTAAAATGTGGTTGGTAGATTGTACGGTTGCTTTGTTAGTGACAGCTTATTCTTAGTTCTCACAAACGGCAGCTTCTTGAACGATCTCTTATAATGTTAAATGATAGCTAATATTGTTTGATATGTAGTAAACTGAAGTAGAGAGGATTGAAATAAGACGTAACAGATGTCTTTGGAAAGAGAGAAGGAAATACTGAAAGAGCACATTAATTAGTAGTAAACATCTTGTTAAAGAATCTTTTCTCCGCCATCATTAAAATTCTTATATTATTGAAACTACTTTTATTATATCCACAGATTGATTAAGATGACACAGCAACTATATTTCTATTTTTCTCATAATTCAAACGGAAAGCATCTCAGACTGTATTCAGGTATGGAAGAAGTGAATTAACAGAAATGCTAAAGTTGGTTTGAAATGCCTTTACTTACTCTGCTCCAAGTTTAGAGCCCTGAGCCAATGTGATCAATTTATATTCAAAGTAGTTTGGTGAGGTGGTCAAATGCCATATAACTTACTGTATTTAGTTTCCTTTCCTTGAATCTGAGCTCAAATCCAACCAAGTTTTATCAACTTATGCAAACAACTTTCCTCCTCAGGTTTGGTCAGGCGCCCGAATAAATATAAAATAAAATGTGTGCGAAAAAAAAAAAAGAACAAAAAACAAACGAATAATAATAGTAGCCATCTTTATATTCAACTTTTAGGATCTGAACGGGTTTCATGCCATTTAATTTAGCATAGCTCTCATCCCTAGCTGGTCATTAAAATCTGCGTTTATTACATTTATTTGTAATGAGCCGTATTAAAGCTGCTATATACAAAATAGTGATTTAATATATTTCACTATCTTTAAACAAACAGCTTTGCTTAAAATAAATGATTCGATGAGTAAAATATTAAACGTTACAGATAAAAATAAGTGACTACAGATCAATTGGACGTTTGTATATTTCTTTACATAGATAACATTTTAAGAGTAAAGGAATGATAAAATTATTTCAAAGGCTCTCACTGACTCCAAAGGCTGGGGTTTGACCCACAGAATCTATAATTTCTCTGTACCTTCTTTCAACTTCGTAAACTGAGAAATCAAGAAAAATGTAATGACTTAAAATATGCAATGCAACGTTTATAGAAGATATGAATCTACACACCAAACATCTGCAATCCACTATGTTATTTGCTTCTACATGACTGTTGAACTAATAATCTTTCAAACAGTCTCTGGATTTGTCCGACACGATACGCAGGCTATTTTTGACAATTTCTTTTTACTGTTTGCTCTTATACGAATGGCTCTTTGATATTTCAACCTGGACTTTTCAAAGATAAAAAAACATGGTGCTATTTGTAGGTTTATCTGAATATTCCACCTCGTTCGTGATCAAGACATTTGCCACGTTACATATAAATTTTACTTAAGGTTAAAAATTCTTGCATCCAAGCCTAATCTAATCGTTAATTTATTTTTATGCAGATAATTCCACCCAATATCTGATATAAAGATATAACTAGAAGAAAATTTGTCAAAGGGCTCTAAGTCTACAAGGAGTAAGTGGAGATGCTTTAAATGAGTCCGAATCAGATTTGGGTTACTCAGAGACACCAAAGTGAAATGGAGCTTATGATGTGGAATCACCTCTTTCTGTAACTGCAGAACAATAAAGAATATAAACCTCATCCTATTCGCTTGCTCGTTATTTGATTTCCCCTTATTGTTCAAATGGCTTGAAAGATAACACAAAATAAGCACAATTAGATAAAGAAAAAAGTAGACCTTTTTGATATAGACTTGAAATAATATAAAATCTGATATAGACTTGAAATGATAATCAGTCAAAATGTTTCGAAATAGAAGTATGAACATCCTCTTTTTAACTCTTATAGGCTGTTTTAAAATTATATAGAAACAGAAGCACTACATCATAAACGCAGTAGCATTTAGTTGACTAATGCCGTGTGAGAGGATTCGATAGGTAGAAACTGCATAGAAACATAGTGTGTGTTTGTGTAAGTTCATGCGCGTGTCAGCCCCTGATTGTGTGTGTACGAATGTGTGTATATTTCGCCCATGTATCTAACCAGCAAAGAATATAAACGTCGACAAGGGGAAAAAACCCCCAGCTTGTTGTCTCTTTAGCTGTCATATACAAGGTGAACTTGTATTTGGTCCGTTAGAAACATAAAATCAACAACACCACCGTAGGCAAGATATATGTTGTAAAATAAAATAATAATAATCATTTCTACTATAGGCACAAGGCCTGAAATTCGACCCCAGTATTCGACTGGTACTTAAGTTATCTACCCAGAAAGGATGAAAGGCAAAGTCGACCTCGGCGGAATTTGAACTCGGAACGTAAAAATGACCCAAATGCCGCCAAGAGTTTTGGCCGGCATGCTAAAGATTCTGCTAGCTCGCCGCCTTAATAATAATAATAATAATAATAATAATAATAATAATAATAATAATAATAATAGGAAACACTAGCCATAAACAAGGTGGCACCAATTATCATAAAATACATAGAGCACTCAATGAACAAATGGCAGACAGTGCTACAGCTCCAAACAAAAGCGGGACTTGTGAAAACGAAAGCCATCCCCATTAGAAGAGGAATATTCCAGGGAGACACGCTCTCTCCACTCTTGTTCTGCCTGGCACTCACACCTTTAACAGAATTGCTAAATAGAACTGGATGCGGTTACAAATGCTATGGAAAAACAGTCAGCCACCTTCTATATATGGATGACCTAAAATTATATGCAAAAAACGACAAAGAGCTAGAAACACTACTACAGACAGAACACGGCTTTACCAAGGAAATAGAAATGAAATTCGGATTAGAAAAATGTGCCAAAGCAGCCCTGAAAAGAGGAAAATTAGTTAAAAGTAGCAATATAACACTAGATAAAGCCAATGAAATAAGAGAACTAGACGAAAGCCAACCATATAAGTATTTAGGAGTCAATGAACTAGATAGGATACAACATACACAAATGAAAGAAAAAATAAAGAAAGAGTACTATAGACGAGTTAGATCACTACTAAAAACAGAGCTCAATGCTAAAAACAAGATAATGGGTATCAACACTTTAGCTGTCCCAGTTATAAGCTACAGCTACAACATCCTTAACTGGACACTAAACGAACTATGTAAAATAGACAGGAAAACAAGAAAAATAATGACAGGATATAGGATGCACCACCCAAAATCTGACATAGAAAGGCTATATATACAACGCACAGAAGGTGGCAGGGGTCTTATACAGCTAGAAAACTATTATAAAATAACCACCATAGGACTGCAAAAATACCTACTCCAGAAGCAAGGGAAACTAATACAAATAGCCACAAAACACGAGCAAAACAAAAAACTGTTTTCAGTATTTAAGGAAGCTGACAAATACAAACAAGAAATCAATCTACCTAACAAATACGAAGAAGAAGAAGAAGAAACAACAAAAGCTATAAAACAAATGAAATCCAAACTAAAACTAGAACAGCAACGGACCATGATAAAACGATGGCAAGAAAAGCCCCTACATGGTAAATACTGGGCTAAACTAAATGCGAAAGAAATAGACAGAGAAAAATCCCAGCAATGGCTGAGAAGCTCAGGACTCAAAGCAGAGACTGAAGGATTTTTAATTGCTGCACAAGACCAAAGCCTCCCCACCAGAAATTACCAAAAACACATAATGAAAAGAAATATAACAAGTAACTGTAGAATATGTGGAGATCGACAAGAAACAATAAATCATATTATCTCTGGCTGCCCAGTCCTGGCTAAGAAGGAATATATTCACAGACACGACAGAGCTGGGACCTATATACACTGGAAGCTATGCCAACATTATGGAATAGCAACAGAAAAAAGATGGTATAAACACACGCCAGAAAAGGTCACAGAAAACGAGAAAGCAACCATACTCTGGGATATGCCAATACACACAGATAGAGAAATTAAGGCAAATAGACCAGATATAGTTGTCAAAGATCATGAAGGAAAAAAATGCCTTCTAATTGATGTTTCAATACCAGCAGATGACAACGTTTCTCTAAAAGAAATGGAAAAACTTTCAAAATACAAAGACCTGGAAATAGAGATAACTCGAATGTGGAATCTAAAAACAGAAACAATTCCTATCATAGTAGGTGCCTTAGGTATAATAAAAAAATATTCAGACAAATACATAACAAAAACACCAGGACTTACAAATATATATAACATACAGAAAATTGCACTACTGGGTACTGCACACATTCTACGCAAAACACTTTCAATACAGTAAACATAAGAGCACCACAGCAAACCACAGCACATACCCAAGGCGCACAGAGCTGCGCTCGGTAGTGAAGTGAAAGCACGTTATAAAAATAAAACTACTGAATAATAATAATAATAATAATAATAATAATAATAATAATAATAATAATAATAATAATAATAATAATAATAATAAGAAGAAGAAGAAGAAGAAGAAGAAGAAGAGAGCACCGGGCTGAATAACAACATGGATGTGCTACACCGGGCTCCCTATACAAAAACATATCTAATCCAATAACATCGATGGAATTAGCCAAAAGAACCGGTGGAAGATTTGAAGGAAGCGGTCTTTTAACGAAGATAATTTTTTTAAGAATATTTTTTATTCTTAAAAAATGAAATTTCACTGCAATACAAAGCACAGGACCTCCTATGCACGATGTCTCAATGAAACACGTGCGATCACACACGCAAAACCAACACCGGAAAGTTTACAAACTATATAAAAAAAAAGAAATGGAACAAAATAGTAAGTACATATATTGAATAATTACGCATACACTTGAACGTGTACACAATGATATATACGTTTTGATACCCATAGAACTACACATGCATCTTAATGTTTACAGAACTACGTAAAAATCACAGGACACACTTACGGATACGAAAACACATATCACAAACGAAGCAAAACCAAAACTTTTTTTCTTTCTTCTTTGTTTATTTTCATTTTGTGAACAAATACAGACAGTGAACCATTCATAAGTTTAAAACGCCACACACACACAAAAATACACTATGCCTGGAGATAAATCTATCAACAAAAAAAATACAGATGAATACCGATCTGCTAGCCTTAAAAAACTACGCTACGAGCAATGTTTACATGCTGAGAACTCGGTGACGGTGTTGTCTCAAAAAACTGACCCTAAACAGACAAATCCGTCCCCGAATGTCAACGCCAAAGCTCGTCATGCCTCAATGATAACAAGGCAGATCACAAACCAGAGTGGTTATCGACCGAATCACAAAGGGCCACTCACTCGAAATAGATGTGCTAGCCTTAAGAAGCTACGTCACGAAAGCTCGGAGACGGTGTTGTCTCAAAAAACTTACCCTAAACAGACAGATCCGTCCCCTAGCGTCAACGTCGAAGCTTGTTATGCCTCACTGTTAATAAAACAAAATATAAACCGCAATGGTCATAGACCGGATTATAAAGGACCACTTACTCGGATAATGAACCAGATCCGAGACGAGAAATCTGCTACTGGTTCAAATCTTCCCGACACACAGGAGCTGGAAGTACCCCACAACCGGAATATTCCAACAGATGGCCATCCATGCTCGTCATCAAATAACCAAAAGAAAAAGAATGAAAAATGGTCTAGGGAAGATAATAAAGAAGTTCTTAGAGCCTTCTACCGTGCCATATATTTCCCTACAGATAAATCTAATACTGTACAAACCTACTTAAACTGGAGACAGAAACACCTTGCAGTAAGACCCTACATAGACAGTAATAAACTTGCCAACGTCAGAAGAAACATTATAAAAAAAAAATTACTAACTGAAGTAGAGATTGACCAAATTAAGCAAGCAGTAAAGGATAAAAAGAATGAAACTGCAGCTAAAGAAGATACTACAGAGGAAATAATTATAAACCAGCCCAAGGCTGATGAAAATACAGTAATAATTGAAAGAGTTAAGGTAACTGATAGGCAAAATAAAATACTCTCTGAACCAACCATAAACACTAAGGCAGGTGAAAATCAAATAGATGAAGGAAGTCATACAGAAATCGACGCAACAGAACTACATGATCTAAAAAATCAAATCATGATTGAATGGCTGAAAATTAAAGAAACTAGTATGAATGAACGCGACACTCTCCCCAAAATTCGCAATTCTAACCAAAACCTGAAAATAATTGGTAAAATCCGCCTTGCACTTAAGGATATAATTTCAGCTAATGATGTTGATATTACAGATCTCAACCACCTGTACTATGCATCCGCAAGAATCTCAACGATTCTATGTGGTGAAAAGATTAGAAAAAGACAACACTCCCACAAAAAGCCTTCTTGGCAAGAACGCATTCAACACCAAATTAAGCTGCTTAGATCTGACATAGAATGTTTGAAAAACCTTAAATTTGACAAGAGTATCAAACCTACAAAGACCCAAAAACTAAAGAAAAAATATAACATGAAAACCATAGTTGACATTGGTGCCACCATAGAAACCATCAAGCAAAAGGTATGTGCTAAAGCTGCCCGCATAGCAAGGTATGAAAAGCGTGTTAAATTCTTCCGAGATAATAACATGTTCAAAAATAACCCCAAAAATTTCTACAGGAAGATAGGGAAAACACCAGTAACAATAAAGTCTGTCCCATCAAAAGAAGAAGTGCAAGAATTTTGGAATAAAATCTGGGCAGAAGATAAAACACACAATGAAAAGGCCCCTTGGATTGATAGAATAGCTACAGACCTAGACTCCTTAGAGGAGCAAAAGTGGGAGGGGGTCAGGGTAGAAGATATAAGATCTGCTCTCAGGAGGTCAAGCAAATGGAAGTCTCCAGGAAAGGATAAAATTCCTAACTTCTGGTTGAATGCCTTCCCAGAAAGCCATGAACTGCTAACAAAACTTTACAACGATGTTTTGCAAAATCCTAGTTTGATGCCCTCTTGGCTAGTTAATGGTTTAACATTCCTGCTTCCAAAAAATGAGGAAACAAACGAACCAAAAAATTATCGCCCCATAACCTGCTTAACAACAATGTATAAGACGCTAACATCTGTCCTAACCGAGTACACCTATAGTTTTTTAATAGAAAGTAGCATATTCCCTAATGAGCAAAAGGGATGTAAACGTGGATCTTATGGTTGTAAAGATCAGCTACTCATCAATAAGATGATCTTAGAAGATTGTCACAAGCGACACAAAAACTTGTCAATAGCCTGGATAGACTATAAAAAGGCCTTTGATAGCCTACCACATAGCTGGATTAGGAAATGTCTGGAAATGTATAAAATAGCTCCTACTCTGCGAAACTTTTTATCTGTAAGTATGAGATCATGGAGAACCACACTGATGTTGAACAATGACAATGAATCTCTAAATGCTGGAGATGTAAGAATTTCATGTGGCATTTTCCAGGGTGACTCACTATCACCACTCCTCTTCTGTCTAGCCCTAATACCGCTCTCAAAATTGCTCAATGATGCACAGTATGGTTATAAAATATTTGATAAAAATATAAATCATCTCATTTACATGGATGATTTAAAGCTCTTTGCAAAAAATGACCAACAACTCAAAGGCCTACTAGCGATTGTTAAACAATTCAGTGATGACATCAGGATGCAATTTGGCCTTGATAAATGTGCAAAAGCTATCTTTATCAAAGGAAAAATGACAAATACATCTAATGTGAACCTTGACCAGCAAAATGTCATAAAAGAGTTAGAACCAGCGGAGAGCTACAAATACCTAGGGGTAATTGAAGGGGACAATATCAAGCACTCAGTGATGAGGGAAAGGATCAGAAGAGAATGTTATCGCAGGGTGAGAGCAATACTGAAGACAGAGCTGAACGCGAGAAACAGGATCGAAGCGATCAATGCTCTAGCCATACCAGTCGTGACTTACAGTTTCAACATCGTTAACTGGTCAATTACTGAAATATGTAATGTTGACAGAAAAATACGAAAACTGTTGACAATGCATAGAATGCACCACCCTAAGGCAGATATAGAACGTCTTTATCTGCCAAGAAAAGAGGGAGGTCGAGGACTACTACAGCTGGCATTATCAATGAAGGTAGCCACAATTGGCCTAGACACCTATATGAAAAACTCTGAGGACTGGATGCTAAAACTTGTCTTAAAATATGAAAGCAAGAAAGCATCTTACTCAGTAACACAGCAGGCAAAGGAATATCTAAGTGAATTCCAATTGCAACAAATTCAAGAATTAGACGAACTAGAAACACCTACAGAAAAAGCTAAGCGCTTGAAAACCCGTGCTAAAATTGCTGCCTTAGCTATTATGACTGAAAAATGGCATGGAAAACCTCTCAATGGCAAATACCCAAAGAGAGCGAATAATGCAGATATTGACAAAGCCCTTACCCACCAATGGTTAATGGCCTCTGGATTGAAATCAGAAACAGAGGGGTTTATCATAGCAGCTCAAGATCAATGCCTACCTACAAAGAACTACCAGGCCAACATATTAAAGAACGGCAGCTCCCCATTATGTCGTATATGCCAACAACAAAATGAGACCATCGATCATGTTGTCTCCATGTGCAGTCTGCTTGCGCCTACAGAGTATCTCAACAGGCATGATAGAGCTGCACAATATATTCACTGGGTAATATGCAAAAACCTGGACTTGCCCCATGATAAAAACTGGTGGGAACACAAACCACCCCCAGTACTTGAAAATGATCACATTGCACTCCTCTGGAACTTCACCATTCAAACTGAGAGAAAGATAGACGCAAATAGGCCAGACATCATACTGAAAGACTTCAGACAAAAATCATGCCTCCTCATTCATATGACTGTCCCAATTGATATAAACGTATCTGTCAAGACCTACCAAAAACTGAGCAAATATAAAGATCTTGAAATAGAAATTAGCAAAATGTGGAATCTGAAGACGAAAACAATACCTATTGTCATAGGTGCCCTGGGAATGACAGCGAAACGGGCTGATTACTACCTAGCTCAGATACCAGGAAACCCCAAAATGGCTGAAGTCCAAAAGATAGTGCTCATGGGAACTGCCCATATCCTACGTAAAATACTGTCTATGTGATCTCAAATTTTAAAGCAAACATAATTTTCTTATGGTTTCTTAAACATTCACTTGAACAAAACTGTACAAATCCAAATATATGGTACCCTAGGCATAACACCTACATGAACTTCTAACTTGTTGTCTCTTGAGGTCTCTGGGTGAGACTTGGATCCAACTTGTACAAATGCAAAACAAAAGTCAAACATAAAATAATAATAATAATAATAATAATAATAATAATAATAATAATAATAATAATAATAATAATAATACAATACCACGCAGTGGCTCTCATGGCTTCTCATCTTAACTGATTGGAAGTATTATCATGTATTTTGTTTTGTCTTGGTATAAAAGATGGGCTACAGTAAATATTCTGCTCAATACCACAGTTGTTTGACCTTAACCAGTTGAGCATGTCACTTGATAGCTGATGATATGTGCATCTCTGATCACGAGCAGAAGTCGTTGGGGCGCATCATAGCCATGTGCTGAGAGGAATTCTTTGGGGTTTGAATAATTCACCTCTGGAAATATTGGTGTTTCGTTCATAATCCTTAAACAAACCTTATTCAGGGACCTTTTGAGCGGGATGAGCTACTCGACCTGAAGAAAATTCTAACTGGACCCCACCTGCAAGGTCATGCGCTGTTTATCTTGATATGAGATCACCATGTCGCGCACATATGGTTGTGATGCATGTGCCTGTTGTACCCTTATCAGACGGATAGTCATGATGGGTATATTGGGCTTCGTATAATTGCACCCCAGTGTCACTTTGATGGCATGCACTGCTCTCTCACTCAATAATAATAATAATAATAATAATAATAATAATAATAATAATAATAATAATGATAATCAGAAGAAGAAGAAGAGGAAGAAGAAGAAGAAATAAGGGTAAAACTGCACATATAGCAATTCCAAAAAACCTATTACTTAGATGTTAATTTAAAGAGTCAAGAATTTAAATTTATTCCCCGTTTCATTATCCTACCTCATGATAAAACAAATCAAAATGGTTATAGACATCCTATCTCAGTGTACTAAAACAACCAATTTTGAGGAAAATAGCCAAATAACGATCTCAGGTTTTATAAACAAAATTTAGGCCTAAAATCAAGAGCTTCTACACACACACACACACACACACACACACACACACACACACACACACACTGATGTGTATGTGCAAGCTTGCATACACAACAAGGGCCAGAGAATAAATTACAAGAAATATAAGAGATATAATAAAACAGAGAGGTTAAAAGAGGGGTATTAAAGAAGTAACATCTTTGTTTTTGCTGTAGTTCGTTATCTTTATGAATGTCTATATGTTTTTCTCAACATTTCGACCTGTCTTAATTGTAAAAGGAAACATAATAATGCGCACTCAAAGTCTAAAATCGCCCCACCATCAACTTCAAAAACGCAAGTTGCAAAGAAGTATAAGGACTTTTATCACCGCAATAGGATATTACTGAGACAGCGGAGAATTTATTATAGCTACATAAACAGCATAGACATAAAAGAAAAACAAAGATGACATAAAATTAATAGTTAAAAAGGTTTTTGAGATTTAAATCGAGATTAAAACAGAAAATTCGAATAAAAGAAGAAAGTACTATATGAAAGTGAAAAATGAAATAAAATAAAATAAAATAAACAGAAAAGAGAGAACGAAAGAAATGAAATTCCATAGAAATTTTGGTTGAAGGAATTACTGTTCTAAAAGCAATAAAACAAATTTCCATTTGTAGAAACAACTATTCTTGGCAGTTATATATACAAACAAGTGTTTCTTTTAGTTTCTTGTCATACAAGTAAGTATTTATAAATATCTCGTAAGAAAGAGGAATCTCGTTCAATCTTATTTTATAAGGTTATGTAATAAAATTTTTGCATTTATCTCTCGATGATACACCGAGGGGTCCATGAGATGAGGCTTGTGCTAATATAACATGGTTGACTTGTATATGAAAGCATTTCTACAAATATTGTCTCGATCCACGCACACCTATCCAAATACATATTTAATATACAGAAGTGCTTGTGCGCTTGTGTCTATGATTTAGCACACACACACACACACACAAACACATATATATATTATATATATATACACACACTCTATGTAAATATACTTATGTTTTTGGTTTTAAGTACGAAACAGTGTGTCTAATGTGTATGCAGATGTATAGACAGCTTCCTAGAATTATGTCTACATTCAACACACACACACACACACACACACACACACACACACCAGTCAGAAAGCCAATGGCCGACATAACTGGAGAATATATTAGAATTACCAAGCAACATCGATATATAAATCCTTAAGCAGAATGGAAACTTTAAACTCATATTGACCAGAAAGCCATTAATCCGTTGTTAATAAAAGCCAAAACCATTTCCTGAGAAATGAGTTGGATAATCTTCTAGAATGGAAATATCACACACACACACACACACACACACACACACACACACACACACACACACACACACACAAATATAAACAAATACACAAAACACAAGCATATATGTAAGAATTCATACTCTCTCTCTCACACACACATACACACACACACACACACATAAACACAACACACACACACATGTATGTACGTATTCATATATTTATCAATAAAACCACACAGTTCGAAAGTGAAGGCAAAAGCTGTCTATTGTTATCTTAATACGAGAAATATTACTGTCTTCTGCTGAAGAAGACAATTAATTTCAAGAGATCCAAATGTGATACAGCACTTAAAACTCTTAAAACTTGATTCTGTTCGCTATTCAAATACGGAATATCAATAGTTATTTCTAATGACTAATTCAAATGTATCTTTATATATGTATATATAAACACACACACACATATATATATAATTTCCTCTCTTCTACTACTCTCTATTTTGCAAACGCTCACCTATAAATGCATACGCATATAAATACATACATACATTTACAGGCACACACATATGTATGTGCGTGCGTGTGTATGTATATAAACACACACACACATATATGTCGTTAACCCACGTTCTTCGCATGAATATATAAATGTGCACACTGGAATATACAATCAGATATTAAAATCCTTACTTTTCCAAACAATACATTAACAAATACAAGGTGTTCAGAAAGTCCCTGCGCAGTTGTACACACGCGCACCCATACATACATACATATATATATATATATATATATATATATATATATATATATATATATATATATATATATATATATATATATATATATATATATATATATATAGATAGATAGATATAGATATAGATATAGATATACATATATATACGTATACATATATATAGATATACATATATACATACATACATATACATATATATATATATACATATACATATATACATACACATATATATATATATATATATACATATATACATATATATATATATATATATATACATATATATATATATATATATATATATATATATATATATATATACGTATATACATATATATACATATATACATATATACATATATACAGATATATACATATATACATATATATACATATAAATATATATACATATAAATATATACATACATATGTATATACATATATATATATACACATATAAATATATACATACATATGTATATACATATATATATATACATATAACTATATAGATATACACATATACATACATACATATACATATATACATATACATATATACATATATACATATATATATATATATACATATATACATATATATATACACATATATACATATATATATATATATACATATATACATATATATATATATATATATATATATATATACACACATATATATATATATACACATATATATACATATATATACACATATATATACGTATATACACACACATATATATATACATATATATATGCACACACACACATATATATATATATATATATATATCGTCTACCTGGATGTTTTGTCCCTTTCTTGTATCACCTAACTGTCTTGATGTTTTGCGTTCTTGTCCCATTCTGTATTATATATATATATATATATATATATATATATATATATAATGATCTCACGTGTGTGCGTGTTGTGTGTGTTGTGTGTCTGTGTTTGCCACCCTCCAACGCTTGACAACTAGTTTTGGTGTGTTTACGTCCCTGTGACAGAAAATGTAGTAAGCTTTAAAAAAAATAACATGTACTAGTGTCGATTCATTCGACTAAAAATTCTTCAAAGCAGTGTTCCAGCATGGCCGCAGTCTATTGACTAAAACAAGTAAAAGAAAATATGATATTCCTGTGCATCTTTGATGCCAACAGATACCATATACATACATACAACAATGTATATCGTATCTGTTGGCATCAAAGAGGCACAGGTATATCAGACGCACCTTGATTTCAGCAGTGCATATTCAAGAAAAAAAAAACCAACACATTTTGACTGCATTAAATCTCATGCGAGGTTCATAGTTGCAGATACGACCTGAGTTTGTTGTTTGAGAAATTTTGGGGAAGGAAAAATGTGCGGTGTCACGTGTCAGACACACACATATGCAAGTGTTAATCAGAATCAGGAAATAATCTTTTCTACTCTAGGAACAATGCCCGAAATTTTTGGGGAGATGGCCAGTCGATTAGATCGACCCCAGTACGCAACTGGTACTTAATTTATCGACCCCGAAAAAACGAAAGGCAAAGTCGACCTCGGCGGAATTTGAACTCAGAGCGTACGCTAAGCATTTCGCCCGGCGTGCAAACGTTTCTTATTTCTTTATTGCCCACAAGGGGCTAAACATAGAGGGGACAAACAAGGACAGACAAAGGGATTAAGTCAACTACATCGAGCCCAGTGCGTAACTGGTACTTAATTTATCGACCCCGAAAGGATGAAAGGATGAAACTCAGAACGTAACGGCAGACGAAATACCTATTTCGTTATTGCCCACAAGGGGCTAAACATAGAGGAAACAAACAAGAACAGACGAACGGATTAAGTCGATTACAACGACCCCAGTGCGTAACTGGTACTTAATTTATCGATCCCGAAAGGATGAAAGGCAAAGTCGACCTCGGCGGAATTTGAACTCAGAACGTAACGGCAGACGAAATACCGCTAAGCATTTCACCCGTCGTGCTAACGTTTCTGCAAGCTCGCTGTTTTAGAATCAGGAAATAATGCAAATTAAAAAAAACAAACTTTAGCTTCTGACACTCTCCCTTGTATGTGTGTGTGTGTGTGTGTGTGTGTGTGTGTGTGTGTGTGTGTGTGTGTGTGTGTGTGTGTGTATGTGTGTGTGTTTTGTGTGAGTGTGTGAAGGGTTATCTCGTCTAAACGGCAAATAAGCGTCCAGTCGTTCAGTCAACTGAGCAATCTCCTCGTTGTATTAGCTTGTGAAGAGATTGAGTATCTCACACACACACACATACACTTAATGTAAATCTCAAGTAGAATCACAATGGCGTTCAATAACCCAGTTTCAATCACAAGGCTTCAGTAAACTTGAAGCTTCGGTAAAAGTAGTTTACAGACAGACACACACACACACACACACACACACACACACACACACACACACACACACACAAAGCAACACAACGGAATTGAGCTCAAGACCTCATGATTGCGAAGTGAACCTCCCAACCATTCGGCCAGGTATGCGTTTGTGTGTGTGTATGTGAGGAAGCGTGAAAGAGGTTCAGAGGTAGTGGCGGGGGGAGATTGTTTTGAGAGTTAATGTGTATTAGTAGTGTAAGACTAATGTAACTGGAGAAGAGTAAGTGACAAGTAACATAAGACTTTAGTAATTAATAGGAACTTTGTTTTGTTCTGTTAAGAAAAACAAAGCAATTATGAAGTATGAACAAAATTGTATAAACGAACGGATGATAATGGAAACTACATAGTAAGAATGCACCCTGGTAAGTGACGGGTGAGGGTTTGGTTTTTGTAGTTAGCATCATGTGTTTCTGCTGAAATATACGATAAACTTACGTACCATGGGTACTTAATTAGAGGTGACCTAGGAGTAAACAACAACTACTTCAGAAAAGATTGTAATAGCTTTATCGTAGCAATGATACTGTTGGCTGCCATTTTGCGTATCGTAAAGAGAATGGCGAGCTGAGTAAATAAGAAGAAAACATTATTCTCCTATTCAATAGTTAACTTGTATTGGAGAGAGTTAAATGCAGGATCAGTGCTAAACCTATCATTACAATTTTTCGCAAAAAAAAAAGAATAGAGTAAAAATATAAACAAAATGAAA
>NC_142929.1:102569950-102572450 GCF_046866305.1 Octopus bimaculoides
ATTTAATTTATCGATCGCACTGGAAGAATAAAAGGCAGTACCGACATCAATGTGATTAAAATTAAAGAACGTAAACAGATACAGAGTGAACAGTATTTTTATCTGACCACTAACCGACTGTTTTCGAATTCTGTTAAGTAATACTAAGTTTTGCTTTTTACTCTGAAGAGACTAATGTTCTGAAGTATACGTGGAAAACAGATCCTCACATTGTCGGTATTTGTTGTTCGACAATGGATGAAAAACAAACCGATTCCCGTAAGAATGTGGATAAAAATCTTTATCATTTTTATTGAGTTTTGACTTGATTTGGTTGAGTATTTAAGAGGATGCCAAAGCGAACAACTTTTCACTAACATCTATCTTGGTCTCTCTCAGTCCCAAGCAAATTTTATGCTTGCAGGTGCATGACCCGTGAACTGGGATAGAAGAGGACACGAAACTGTGCACCAGAAGACAGGGCAGCATCCCAAAACATTATCCTCTTTCCACTCCTATCTGGTGTTGAATCAACATTAGAAGTTATTTTTAAGTTGTACCCTCTGTCAAACAGCGACACTTCGTTTAAAAGAATATACAATCGGAATCGAAGCGAGAAGACGTCTTAAAAGACATCATGATTGAGTTTTTACTCAGATCACGAGATAAAACGAATTCAATCAGTGCTCGAAACCAGTTAGGAAAATACAGCTCAGCAATCTAGTCATGTTTAACGTAAAAAACATAAGCAAAATATGAGGAAATATATAAGTTGATATTTTGATTAGATCCGGTCAGGTTTAAGCAGACCGATGATTAATGGCATTACAGCTGACATCGTCATTCTCTTAGTCATTGCATATTTACGAGTTCACAATTGAATGTGTTGTTCTCGTAGAGGGTTGCGTATAATTTGAGGGAAGTTCGGTCGATTTTTATAGCAGTACAGGCCATTACGTAGAGGCTCCCTTGTTGACTCGTAATTTTTTAATGTTGAAGTATGTGTGCGTGTGTATGTGTGTGTATGTATAAAATAATAACGACAGAAGTAGTATTAATACTAAAAGTTAATATTTATCACAACTAAAAGTGGATGTTCTTTTAGAGCATAGAATACTGCGATAGTTGCCATAAGAGAACCTCCAATATAAGCTTTTTGGTGCGTATAAGCACCCTTATTTGTACTGCTAGCTGAAGATAATCAACAGCCATCGCTACCGTTAGGACTACCAGAACACGTGATTTCTGCCTTGCCAACAGTAGACACAAGATATACGACACATAATATGATTAAGAAGTTCACTTCAGATGCAACTCTGTGATTTCAGTTTCGATTCTACTGCACACCAACTTGAACACGTCTTGTACCAGAGCTTTGGGTCGACCAAAGGAGAGAAATTTGGTAGATGGAAACGTAATTCATCGCCAGGCTTAACACCACCGCCTGGGCCATGGATGCCTTTAGCAGAGTCCACTCTGTTGTAAGAATTCCAGCCAGGTGTGCGATCTGAGTATAACTTCCATCACTAGTCACGGAAGTACTGAAAAGAGTGATAGGTTCTATCGTTTCGAATTTGACTGTGGAGTGATAGGAAAATAAAAAGGTTAAATAAATGTTTATGCAGAAGATAGGAAAAAAACCGAATTACTATTACAAAGAACAGATATGAAAGATGCCTACAGAGAACGAATTGTTTGCAGCATTGTTTTTAATCTGACAAAAAAACAAAAAACAAAAAAAAACAGAAACACTAGTGGGACTTCAGTTACCATTTCTCTTATTGTTGGATTCTATTTTATGAATTGAATAGATGTTATTGATAACGTTGAAGTGTGTTCAGTCTCTGGAGGAAGCAAAATATTGTTTTAAAAAAACTGAATACGGAATAAGTAATTCAATGATTACGAGACAAACAACTATTTCAAGATAAACAAAAACAAATACATTTCGGTTTCGGAAATGAACTTTAGTTAATTTCTTAAAGCTTCTTAGTCACAAAGTTTTTGTGCCATATCTGTTACAGAAATGTAATTTCATCTTTACATTTACAGAATTGCATTGAAGCCTTACTGTAACAAAAATCAAATCATCTCTTACCTTTACAAAATTGTAACGTGTCCTACAATCATATATTGTATCATGTCCCTAACACTGACAAAATCGTATTGTATTCCTAACATTGTATTGCGTCCTACAAATTTTAAAAGGTATTGTGTCCTACACTGACAAAAATGCATTGTTTCCTAACATTTACAAATACTTACCTTACAAAATTGTATGTTGAGTCCCTAAGACACAAAATTAAATTTTATCTCTTATGCTCATCCAACTGTATTTTTTCCTTTACTTAGAAAAACACATTGTATGTCCCAAACATTTACAAAATTGCTTTGCTGCTTCTAAAACTTACTACACATGTTGTTTCCCTTAAACTTACAAAATTCTTACACTTACAGAATCACATTTTATTCCTTACACTTGCAAAATTGCATCGTGTTCGTAACCTTTTCAAAACTGTTT
>NC_142929.1:102577450-102587450 GCF_046866305.1 Octopus bimaculoides
CTGTGGTACAGTTGTTTTGTAGACTAGACGTTTTCTGAGACACATGAAAAGGCTGAAAGTACATGAAGCACCAGAGAAAGAGGCTGAATACTCTCACAGACATATAAATGTATACATGTGAATATAACACACACACACACACACACACACATACACACAAACGTATAGAGTGAGAGAGAAATGGTGGAAAAATAGATATTACCAATTAGACAGGTGTGTGTGAGTGTGTGTGTGTATGAAATAGAGAGACAAGAAGATTTTAGGAGATGAACAAATATACTGAAGCAAGTACATTAAGAGATTGACAGATTATATCTGAGGAGAGAGCAAAAGCGATTGATAAAGAGGAAGTAAGGTGAAGAGATAGAATCAGGAAACAGACGATCAACGATAACGATTGCGTGTTTAGGTGTATGGTGCATGCATATATATACATATATATATATATATATATATATATATATATATATATATATATATATATATATATATGTGTGTGTGTGTGTGTGTGTGTGTGTGTGTGTGTGTGTATGCATGTATGTATGTATTTATTTACGCATGTGTGTGCGTGTATTTATGTGTGTTGTGTATAAATGTATTTCTCTTCTCAGCTTCTCTCTCACCTCTCTTTCACAGTCTCATCATTTCTTTCTCTTTCAACTAGAGCCTCTAGCTCTTTCTGCCTTCTTTTCTCTCTCCCTTTGTTCTCCTTCCTTCGCTTACTGTCTCTCTGTCTCTTCCCGTACCGCCTCATACTCTCTCTTTTACTAACATAAGCAAACAGATTTTATCAATGGACGTTATATATATATATATATATATATATGTAGGATATTGTAAACACTCGCAGTATGAGATCGGAAAAGAACAGCTCACTCACTGATGGCTATCGAACTGAGTGTTCCCCGTCTGACAACCTATATGTTATATTATATGTGTAACCCAGTGTAAGTTCTTCGTCGGCAAATAATAAGAACTAATAATTTAAGCGTTTGAATATGTTTTATGATGTGAAGAAAAAGAAGAGAAATATGCTAACTTTGGAAGTCCTTTGAGGAACCAAACATAAAAATCTTAACACTGAGACGCACAAACCACGAATGTATATCATAGTGTTGAGATTTGTATTTTTTGAAAAAATGCAAGCATATGAAACGTTAGACGCCTTTACTTCCACAAAGCATAAAACATTATATTCTACTCTTTAAGATACGTACATAGTACAAGATTGGTAGGTGTCTAAAAAATAATGGCTAAAAAATTTAGGCTTATAAAGGCCCTAGAGGAAAGTATACAACAACCGAAGTAACACGATTTCAATCGAGTTAGATTTCATCCTTTGTCCTCTGAGATTATATCAGTTATTGTTCCGAACAAATTATTTGCCGACTTAGATTAACATAGATTTAAGTAATACAGAAGTAATCAAGTCACCTACTCTACAGCTTCTACATAAGCGTTTTGATCACTAATTGTGTTATTTTTTATTATAGTCTCTCAAGCTTTCAGCTCAAATCTTGCTGCACCTAACTTTGCTCTCACCACTCTAGGGTCGATGAATTAATGCGCCAGCCAAATACGGGCCTGTTGTCATCAACTTCACCGTTCTCTTATGTACAAACTGTAGTGGTCGTGTACTGATATTTGTCAGCATCATGGTAGTTGATTACAAATATAAAGGAAAACAGGATTAATGTTTAACTCGCAGTGTCATGTCAATCATCTAAACTTATACACATAAAACACACACACACACACACACACACACACACACACACGTACATGTACACATCCACGACACGCTTCTGCACAGCTTCAGTTCGGTAAATATCACTCACAAGATTACTGATTCACTCGAGACCACAGAACAAACCACTTGTCCAATATGGCGCGCACCAATATCGAACCTGGAACCTAGTAGTCATGAAGCGAATTATTTAACTACACAGCTATGTTTGCAATTATGTACATACGCTGATACATAAATGCGACACACACGCGCACGCACACACACACACACACACGCACACACACACACACACACACACACACACACACACACACACACAGTCATCTGTATGTATATGCATGTACAATTCCACTGATTAAATACCGCAAGGCTCCTGCTGTTATGAATTATTCTGTTGATGCCAGAATTCAAATTACTGATGTTGCTATAACAGCTGTACGTTTCATGAAATATTTAACCAGAACTCTCTTGTTGGAAACAGCTGTGCTAGGAACACGAAGAACTTGATTTCAGACAACAGCAAAAGAGCAGCAGGCTTCCGGTATTTAACCAATGCAACTGTGCCAATATCAACTCATGCCCACTTGATTGCAAATAACTCAGCACCTTTTCCCTTCTCTGCCTCAGTTATCCCAAACCTTTCACGTTTTATCCGCTTTAACACTCCTCCCTAATAAACACATCCTTTCTTCACAACTCTATCGTAGCTAATTACATCCGCTGTTCTCCTGCTTAGCGGTCTATTTATCCCCTGCTACATATTCCTTTTACTCTTTATATCTTCTCTTTACGTGGAGGCGCAATGGCCCAGTGGTTAGGGCAGCGGACTCGTGGTCATAGGATCACGGTTTCAATTCCCAGACCGGGCGTTGTGAGTGTTTATTGAGCGAAAACACCTAAAGCTCCACAAGGCTCCAGCAGGGGATGGTGGCGAACCCTGCTGTACTCTTTTACCACAACTTTCTCTCACTCTTACTTCCTGTTTCTGTTGTGCCTGTAATTCAAAGGGTCAGCCTTGTCACACTGTGTCATGCTGAATATCCCTGAAAACTACGTTAAGGGTACACGTGTCTGTGGAGTGCTCAGCCACTTGCACGTTAATTTCACGAGCAGGCTGTTCCGTTGATCGGATCAACTGGAACCCTCGACGTCGTAAGCGACGGAGTGCCAACAACACTTCTCTTAGTATTCCTTGACTCTTCACTTTCTCTTCTTTTCGGCCTCTGATTCATCAAATATATAACACCTGTGTAAGTCTGTGATTTATGATATAACCTATTCATTTCGAAAGTAGTCTCGCGAAACTCAGAGTAACAAAGGTGAAAAATTTATTGCAATTAGTATTTTGTCGTTATTGTTGTTATCATCACGATTATTACTATTGTCATTGAGAGGACAAAACCGTTAGCACGCCGGACAAAATGCTTAGTGGCACTTTCGTTCGCCTTTATGCTCTGTGTTCAAATTCCGTCGGGGTCGACTTTGGTTTTCATCCTTTCGGGGTCGATAAATTAAGTACCAGTTGTGTACTGGGGTCGATGTAAATAACTAGCCTCCTCCCACCAAAGTTTTCGGCCTTATGCCTATGCAGAAAAGATTATTATTAACTACTGTGTCCTTTTTCCTTATACGTATATATACCCATTCGCACACAGATATCTGTATGCCCATACATACATACATGTATACATACATACATGTATGTATGTATGTATGTATGTATGTATGTATGTATATTATGTATGTACGTATGCATGTATGAAGGTAGGTAAGTGTGTATGTATGATTATTCTTTTCACCGGAGTGTGGCCTACATATTGTCATTTCATCAAGCAACACACTCAGTAGTTGGAGGTGTATTGAAGGCAAGGGTCAAAGCAGAGCAGCCAACATTATGTTCGTTTATGATTGAACGCGTGTCATGTGACTGAACATGTTGTTGCAAGAGCCAAGGGGGAGTGTTCTTTGTGTGGATGAATGAGGGGAGAGAACTACAGCGCTTTGAGGGAATGGCAAGTGATGGATAGTGGCATCTAGTCAATGGACAGTGGCAGGTTAGATGAGATCATGATCTCGAAGACAATGAGATGTCAAGTAAAAAGAGAGGCGAGTTTTGAAAGAGAGTGGGAGGAGAAAGGGCGAAAGAGAAAGAGAGAGAGAGAGAGAGAGAGAGAGAGAGAGAGAGAGAGAGAGAGAGAGAGAGAGGGAGAGAGAGACTGTGTTTGTGACTTCCAGCATGAGAGAAGACGATGTTAGAAGTGGGGATAGAGATGGGAGTGGTTCAGGAGTAGGTTGGAAATATGTCTACTCCTTGAGTGTGTTTGTGTAAACGTATGTGTATGTGTGTGCATGTGTGAAGGGGGAAGGGTATTTATCATTTAGCATCACCAACTCTTCGAAAACTTTAAAAAGACTGTAACGTGTCTGAGAAGTTCTGGTTAAAAAGCACCATAATAGAAAGAAAGGAAACAAAACTTATAGAAAATGAAATATATATATATATATATATATATATATATATATATATATATATATATATATGAATTGGCAGAAGAACAGAAGCGACTGATACAAGTGATGTGATCTTTAAATACATCACTTGGACACGAATTTCCACTCATTAGTAGACGGCAGTTTGTTGATTTTGAAACGGCGGTAGAATTGCTTTTACGAAGACCATAGTGTATGAGAAGTAAAGGGCTGTCTGTGATGTTTGATGTGCCTATATATATATATATATATATATATATATATATATATATATATATATATATATATATATATATATATATATATATATATAAAGATATATGTATATATATTGTAATGCATTAATATGAAAATAGGCTGTTAGTCGGCGAAGATGAAAGAAAAGAAAGCATAATAATAATGATTACATCCTTTGAACATTGCCCTGATAATCAGCGCAAAATCTCAGAAACACGTGCATGCATGTGCAACCATATAGGCACACACAGACAGACTCTTATGGACACTCCCAAACACACACATACACCCATGCACCCACATACATATGCACAAATATACAAACACCTTCCCCTTTATGTCACTGTCTAGAAGTGTTAGATAAGACTATGGGTACAGCTCTTCTTTCATCCAAGTACTGAAAAACTAAACCACACTCACTCCTGTGAACACATTGATAAACGTTTATAAAGATCTAAGTATACATACATCATACACACCAATACACACACACACACACACACACACACACACACACACACACGCATACACATATATACACACACACACACATATGTATATGATCTTCCATTTAGATTTGCATACATATATTTATACATATAAACAATATTTAATATACATAATCATACATTATACTAAGTTTGCGAGTATTTGCGTGCGAGGTTATACAACATCAGATTTACGCTTGGAATGCACAGCACATATAAACAATGCACACCACACAACATGCACAACATAATATACATATAGCGCAACATATACAACACAAGTCATGCAACCTAACACAATGCATCACAATACAACCGAACCTATACAGATCACCATTGACATAACAGCCCTTTACTTCTCATAAACTATGGTCATCGTAAAAGCAATTCGACCACCTTTTCAAAACCAACATACTGCCGTCTACTAATGAGTGGAAATGCGTGTCCAAGTGGTGTATTTAAAGACCACATCACTTGTGTCAGTCGCTTCTGTTCTTCTGCCAATTTATATATATTTATATATATATAACACAAGCCATGCAACACAAATCGGACAATGCAACACTACTAACTCAACTAACACAAGACAATTATCACAACACAGCTCACAAACAACACAATCTATACAACACAGCCAACATAAAATGAGTCACATGACACTAGCCACGCAACACACGCTATGCAGCCCTAACACGCATAGCCACACAATTCAGCACAACCAACATACCACAAGTTACACAACACAATCTATACAATACAACCAACATAACCAACATAACACAAGCCACGAAACATAATCCACACGATGCACACAACAAACTCAACACATCACAGCTAACAGCACACATCCAACAAGAAACAACCGACACAAGCCGTATATTACAAGAGACATAACCTCTACAGCACATCTCACAAGTCAATTGTTAAATGTCTTTCAGTGCAGGAGAGAATTAAGTGAGGTATTAACTAACGATGTTTGTATGATTCCATGAACACCATCGCATACATAATTCGAGAAGACCCCATTTTCATTCTGAAATGCTAGTTTGGAAACACAGAAGCGATGATTAACCATTTGTAATCGTATTTGTAGTATCAGTTTTAAGAAAGCTATCATAAAGGTTTCAAAGATTCTATCTAATTCCAATTTCGTTCATACAACTTTATGGTAAAAAAGACACACACAAATATATATATATATATATATATATATATATATATATATATATATATATATATATATATATATATATATACTTGTGAGTGTGTGTATGTCTACGTGTGTGGTAAGTACATAACTTTTTGACTCATATTAATACTTTATTTTTACATGAAAAGTATTTCATCAAGATTCATAACCAACTGACAAACAACAGCAGCAGCTAGGCTCATAGAAACCAAAATGAACAGGGCTTTACCTCACCTATTTCATGTGATGAACGCAAGTGTTAGTTAGCAAAATGAAATATATGAATAAATAAATAAATAAATAAATAGATAAATAACTGTCAATCATTCTTCTAATCACAAATCACTCCACTAAGGATATAATGTTTTTGGACACGATGTGAGTAAGCTGACAAAAAGATGAAAGAAAAAAAATAAACTAATCAAAAAAGAAAATTGAAAATCAAGAAAAAGCGGGAAAACTAGAGAGATAGGTAAATAAAAAGATATAGATAGAAAACAAAGACGGAGAGGAAAGAGAAAGAGAGCAAATAAACTTCGGCTAAGACCAAAAAGAACTTCAGTGAGCAGACGTGATAATATTAACAAGCAGTGCACTCGATGACAAATAATTGCCCAGCTTTATGACATTAAATGAAAAAATAATTGCAGTTAGAGGAAATACAACTGCCACGTGGCTTCATGATTTTTTTTCTTTGTTTATTTGTGTTCGTTCCGTTTCTATCTTTTTTCTTATTTTCTTTTTTTCGCGCCTTCGGGCGACATTCAGCACCGTTGGGGGACTTAAATGAAAAGTGGGCAATTTGTTTTTTTTTTTGTTTGTTTTTTTTTAATATCACCATCACCATCATCGTCATCATCACTATCACGACCATGTCCATCGTCAACATCGTCATAATTTTCATCATTATATTTAACACTTATAATAGATGAAATGAAACAAAATGAATGTCACATCTGGTCACATTCTGTCGCCGTATAAAACTTCTAAAGCATAGCTATGTTTTGATGCAGCGATAAATGAAGTGTATAAATAAATAAATAAATATATAAATATATAAATATATATATATATATATATATATATATATATATATTAATTTATAAGCACACACTGACACACATACATATATATATATATATATATATATATATATATATATATATACATATATATTAATTTATAAGCACACACTGACACACATACATATATATATATATATATATATATATATATATATATATATATATATATATATATATATATGTATATATACATACGCACATACATTCATTCATTCAAATACACGCGATTAATAAGCCCATATGCATAATATATGGAAGCCTATACTGAGTTGTCTTTCCCTACCTTTATCTGTCTCTGTTTCTCTCTCTCTCTCTCTCTCTCTCTCTTTCTCCACACACGCATACAGACACATACACACACACACGCATATGCGCGTCCCCCCCCCCCTAGACACATACGCGCGCCACCCCGAGCCCCATACATGTAACTAAAGTGGAACCATCGCAAAAAGGCTTTTTCCGTTGATCTAAATAATACAGGGGTCTAAACAAACAAATGAAAATATAAACCTATTGTGTGGTTTATATTTTAGCATATTTCTATTCTTTTTTATTTTTATTGTGAAAAGTGTATTTGAAAACACACACACATACACACATACACTCACTCATATAAATAAATAAGTATATATTATTTATTACGTTATATAATATTTATACATACTCATATACGCATAAATATTACATACATAAACACTTAAACTGCATAAACATGTACGACAAGCATAAATTACTGTAGCACATACATATAATACATTATAAATTATGCAGGTTTATTTATATATATGAAGAGAAGCGGACATTCTTATAAAAATTACATACGACGCTTTTGGCTTTGTCTGAGATTGTTTGTTTGAGAGAGAAAGAGAGAGGGAGGTGGCCGAGTGAAAAATAGAGAGGGGGAAGAGTGAGAGAGATAAAGCTGTATGTAATCTCTCTCTCTCTCTGTCTCTCTCTCCCTCCCTATTTCTCTCTCTCTCTCTCTCTCTCTCTATATATATATATATATATATATATATATTGAAGTTATTTCTCTGTACGAACAACACCGTAAAATCAAATGTGATGACTCTCAGAAGAGAAATGACGACCACGTAATAATATTTAGAAACCAGAAGTAAACAGCCAAGGCTTTTTAGATGGAATACTGACATGATTCTTTTTTTTTTGTTTGTTTGTTTCGTTATTGTCAGAGACGAATAAATAGATAGAAATAAAGAAATAGAAAAATAAAAAATGTTTGGAATACAGAAAGGGTATAGAATTCCACCACGAATTGTTGATATCAATGGAATCATTGAGCCAAATACTACACCAAGAATAGGATAACCAGATGGTGTTTTGAGTGTGTGTGTGTGTGTGTGTGTGTGTGAGAGAGAGAGAGAGAGAGAGAGAGAGAGAGAGAGAGAGAGAGAGAGAGAGAGCGTGCCTGTGTATGTGTACATACATATAATTGTATACATATATATATATATATATATATATATATATATATATATTATACACGTATATGCATACATACACATATACGTGCATATACGTCTCTATATTCTCTATAAATGCATACAGACAAACGCACACATACATATATATATGTATGTATTATGTATGTATGTATATGCATGTAGGTAGGTGTATGTATGCGCATGCGTGCATATGCATGCAGACACACACACGTATATTCACACAGACAAAAATCTCTCTCTTTCTCTCTCTCCCTCTTTCAAACACACACACGCACACACATATATAAATATAAGCAAGCAAATCATACACTCAAAGGTACATGCATGCCCCACAGATTGTTAGAACAATGTTTTAGTGTATGAATAAAAGTAAGAGAGAGAGAGAGAGGGGGGAGAGAGATTGAGAAATAGAGAGAGAGAGAGGGAGAGAGAGAAAGAGAGAGAGAAAGAGAGAGAGAGAGAGAGAGAGAGGAAGAGAGAGAATTAGACAGAGAGAGAGAGAGAAAGAAAGAGGAACGGGGTGCTGGAATTGTTAGATAGGGTGTTTGGGTTACAGAGATTTTTATAAAGGCGTTTTAGAACACGGTGACGAGTTAACAGCATTTACATTCCCAAATGGTAATTTACGCATGTTAGAATATATTTACATACATACACACACACACACACACACACACACACACACATACACACACACACTTGCACGTGAGGCCGTCTAGCATCCTATACATATGCGTAAACGCTTGCATAAAAAATCCTTCACTTACATCTCTGTAGAGTGAGCTTTGATAAGCCGGCATTGCATGCGTTCCCATACGTGCAATATTACCCCTCCCCCACTCGAAAAAAAAAAACATGCTACAGACATAGAAAACCAAAACACTACTCGACAAATGCCCTACCATGCGTTGCATCAGTTAAGCCACAGTAAACTGAGTTTTAGAGTTTTGATTTACGAATGAGAGCAATTTATGAAACAAAACTAAATTCATATATATATCTCTTTTCTTTTTATTTGTTTCAGTCATTTGATTGCGGCCATGCTGGAGCACCGCCTTTGGTCAAACAAAATCGACCCCCCAGGCCTTATTCTTTGTAAGCCTAGTACTTATTCTATCGGACTCTTTTGCTGAACCGTTAAGTTACGGCGACGTGAACACACCAACGTCGGTTGTCAAGCGACGGTGGGGTGGACAAACACTGACACACAAACATGCACAGACAGACACACATACACACACACACACACACACATATATTATATACGACGGGCTTCTTTAAATTTCCGTCTACCA
>NC_142929.1:102592450-102599950 GCF_046866305.1 Octopus bimaculoides
TCAGGAAGTGTGTCAGTATATAAAACAGATACATGTATGAAAGCGTGTACGCACGCGAAGACGTGTGGGCGTGTGAGTGAGTGCGCGTCTTGTGTTTGGGGATTAAATTTCAATACGTATGTAAGAAGGTCAGGGTCGGATTAACCATTTAACAAAATAAGCACGTGCTTTAGGGCAGCAGAGGAAGAGAGATACTACATAGTATTTTCCAGCGCTATATTAACCATGATGCAAATGGGAAATTCTGACTAGTCGTTTTATTAAAAACATGAATGAAAATGTGCTGAATATTTTGCATTTTTATCTTTCTTGCCCTAGTTATAAGTAAATACTATTATTCCATAGCGTAAAAGCGCTTGACTTAGTGGTTAGGGCATTCGGTTTACGTTCATAAAGTCGTGAATTCGATTCCCAGCAACGCGTTGTATCCTTGAGGAAGACACTTTAGTTCACATTGCTTCAGTCGACACAGCTGACAAAAAGTGAGTTGTAACCGTAATTCAAAGGGCCACTTTTGTGTCACGCTGAATCTCCTTCAGAACTACATTAAGGGTGGGTACACGTGTCTGTGGAGCTGGCTCAGCCACTTGCACGTTAACTTCACCAGCAGGATGTTCCGTTGATCGGATCAACTGGATGGAACACTCGTCGTCGTAAGCGACAGAGTGCCAGTTATTTCATATTAAACACGTAAAATAGAAACATGTAAAAAAACATTATATTAAAAATAAGTTGTGGCCTTGTGGACTGGCCTAAGGGATCGCATGAAGAAGAAAACTGAATTTTTTTAAATGTATTATATAGTACTCAGTGCATTGTGTCGAAATGTCTTGTCAGTTAGACAATGAAAGGGTCGAAGGGCACTGTTGGTGGGCTGTGCTTGGAGCATTGGTCTTAATCTGGCCCTTAGGAGGTGATCGTATAAAGTAAGCGACAGGAAAGATGGATAATTAGAGCGAAGAAGAGAAAGACAAAGACGGTGTCTTCATTTTAGAGTACATTAGTGTGATGAATGTCGAAATGCGGGTACAGTTGTATATTATTTGTACACGTATATATATGCGGACCTCTTTATAACAATAAGGACATCTCTGTTGGCAAACAGACACAGACACACATACATAAACGCGCGTACACATACACACACATACACATCGTGCGCGTGCGCGTGCGCGCACACACACACACACACACACACAAACACACACACACATACATACACAAACGCACATGCTGGTTAATTTCAAACACTCATGGAGACTAGATACACATTCACTCTAGACGAGGACACAATATCCTTTTTACAATGTATTAACTTTCAGAGGCCAAAATAAGAAATATTTTCCGTTTCAAGTCAAAAATGTTCGCCTCTTTGACTACTCATATCTGCTAGAAATATCAGCTGAATCTCCTTCAAATTGCATCTTGACTTCTTAGAAAACACTACATCGGATAATGTGGTTCAGGCCTTCTCGTACAAAGGAAAAAAGAAGTGGGATGCTGACGATTGGAATGTCTTTGATCATAAATTTGCTCGAACAGGGCTGAGCTGGGGCGAAACAACAGCAACCATATAATAATGATGACAACAATAATAATAACAATAGTAACGCCCCCGTCCACATTTGTTTATGAGAAACAGGTGTAAGGGAAGTGGCTCGGAGTGTAAATATTGGAGAAGAGGAGAGGGCTGGTCTGCCGCGATGAAGGGAAGATAATGTGTTTTGGTGACTGTAATACTGGTTCGGCTAAGAGAGCGTCTCCGCGTGTGCTTGTGTGTGTTAGTGTGTGTGTGTATGAGTGTGTGTGAATGTATGTGTGTGAGTGAGTGAGTGTGAATGTGTGTGTGTGTGTATGTGTCTGAATGTATGTGTGTGCGTGTGCGCGTTGGTGCTTGTACTTGTGTGTTGCTGTGTATAAAATATACGTTTTAAATACATAAATGTATTTTCACAAGTGTACACACACACACACACACACACACACACACACACATATATATGCATAAATATTTATATTATTTACAAGTATATTTGTATGTTTTATAGATGCATGTGTGAATGTGTGTGTGTGTATATATATATATATGTGCTTGTGCTTTGTTTGTCTGTTTGTGTGTGTGTGTGTGTGTGTGTGTGTGTGTATGTGTGTGCGCGCGTTTGTGTGCATGTTAGCAGATGGAGGGACGGCAGTTTGCGTGAGAGAGTATGCAAAAAAGTCTGCAAAGCCGTATGAGTCTCAGCAAGTAACAAACATGGAACAAGCCAGCATCTATACACGTGCATACGTAACATGCGCGCATTAAATTTATTGTGGGTGCATGTGTGTATGCACATGTGTATATATATATATGTGTGCATGTGTGTCACTGTGTGCTTCTGTATGTGTTGCTCCTGTGTTTATGAAAATATATCGGTATATGTAAAAGAAGGAGAGTAAATTTAGCAATTGTTCAATTGTGATATACATATTACACATACATATATGTATTTATACATAATGTATGCATCATATGTGTCTGTGCGTGCTTAAAAACCGAATGTATATTCTACAGAAACTTACGCTAAGGGCATATATTCAAGAGTGCTATAGATACACTTTTAGGTTTTACTTTTTATGTTTTTTTTTTGTTGTTAAAGGGTTTTGTTTTTAACGTTTTTCATTTTTGATATATTTTCTCTCGTTTTTTCATTTTTTAACGTTATTTATACACATGGTATACTGCCTGTTACTTACACATATGACATACATTTTACCTAATTATATTGTTCAGCATGCTACATCTCAGTTAATCTTATAATATTGAGCTCTTTTTGCTTCAGTACCCTCTGTGTACGCTAGTGGTTATACGGGAAGATGGAGGGGAAGGAGAGGTTAGAAAGACTGACGTAGCGGTAGATAATAAAGTGGAGCAACCGAAAGAGTGGGGTAAAGAATCAGTTAACATAGGAGTTTGTATGCAATACCTTTACTCGTTGTAGTTCTTTTGAAGCCGAAACTACGACGACATGGGTGTGTTTTTGCATGTCAGTACCTGTGTGATTGTCAATGCTTTTATGTTTCTCTGTGAGTATATATGTATGTGTGAATGGGTGCGTGTGTAGACAGACAGACAGACAGACAGACCGATCGATCTATCGATAGATAGATAGATAGATAGATAGATAGATAGATAGGCGGCGAACTGGCAGAAACGTTAGCACGACGGGCGAAGTGCTTAGCGGTATTTCGTCTGCCGCTACGTTCTGAGTTCAAATTCCGCTGAGGTCGACTTTGCCTTTCATCCTTTCGGGGTCGATTAAATAAGTACCAGTTACGCACTGGGGTCGATATAATCGACTTAATCCGTTTGTCTGTCCTTGTTTGTCCCCTCTGTGTGTAGCCCCTAATGGGCAGTAAAGAAATAAGATAGATAGATAGATAGATAGAAAGATAGATAACAGTAGGCTAATGAAAGTATAAACGTTATTACACAATCAATAAAAAAGGTGAAAACGTAAGTTCGTTTTTTGACGTTAAACTATTAATATTGGTACATAGACATATATATATATATATATATATATATATATATATATATATATATATATATATATTTGTTTTGCAAGATTTTTATTGGCTAAACTGGCAATATGACCATCCCCAAGTACAACAACATATATATATATATACATATTTATGTGTGTGTGTGTGTGTGTGTGTGTGTGTGTGTGTGTGTGTGTGTGTGTGTGTGAGAGAGAGAGAGAGAGAGAGAGAGAGAAGGGGAGAGAGAGAGTAAGTATAACTCGCTGAATATTAAATATGGTCTTTCACAGGAAGCTCTTCTGAAAGATTTGCTACCAACTGTTGGTAAGTTAGATGGACTAGGACGCATCGTGTTTTTGTTCGTCTTTTTTTTTTTAGAAAGCTACAAATATAACGAAAACACAGAAATGTACGATGACCAGATTTCCTTCTCCTTAAAATAATACATACATTGCTTAGAGCGTAAGCTGGACAAAAAGGTGAAATGCTTTAACAATTAGACAACAGTACTATCTTCCATCCGTCTACTACAGCCTGGGTTCACATCTTTTTTGTACTTACATCGGCTCTCATTATTTCGACGGACGTAAATCAAGTACCTTTTGCGGTGTTTTCAGAGTTGCTTAACCCTTTTCAGTTTTGATCAATAAAACCCATGATGAAAGGCACTCCATCGTGACCGTCCCGTCTTTTTAATACCAGTTTGGATTGCATTGTTACGTCCCTATTAAGATGACAGAGTGAGATTTGAGAAGATTTAGCTGCTATTTCTAGCAATTCAGACTAATGCCTGGAGGTTCTCTTGTTGACTCGAATAAGTACCAGTGATATAACAAGATCAGGTGCATATTAATGATACGCCAAAGTCGATATATTTGACATTTGTTACGCACGAAGCTTACAAAATGTGGATCGATAACCGTTGTTATTTTTATAACTACAACAAATATCTGCATGCATAGTTAAGATGTTAGCTTCTCATCCAAAAGACTCCAACTTCGTTATCACTGTACAGTATTCTGAGCAGATGTGTATTTCAGGGTTATCTTCACCTGTTCTTTTTAAACTGTTATTAATCATTTCGATAGAAACTGTTCTCATTACTAAGGTTGTATTTTTGATTGATTAAATATTTTTTGTTTGCACCATCGATTGCGCAGGTGCACGCTTTCCTAGTGATTCTTCAAACAATGGACATCCCTGGGCATTTTGCACCTCCCCCGCCAGTCATCTTTTCAAGTTACAACATTGCTCAGAGGCCATTCACAATACCCTTCTATACTTCTAAAGTTTAAGGCACCAAGGATTTAGGCCTCACTGATGAGGCTTAAAAAAACCCGAAACAACAACCGGTTTGTGTGTGTGTGTGTGTGTGTGTGTGTGTGTGTGTGTGTGTGTGTGTGTGTGTGTGTGTTTGTGTGTGTGTGTGTGTCTGATTATAAGTTCTAACAACAAGGTTATTCTTCCAATATGCAACAATATCAATTTCGAAAACACGGCTTCTGACCATAACTTTTACAGAAAACATTAAAAACTGTGTATGTGAGCGTGTGCGCGTAAGTATATGTGTGCGTGTAGGTCTGCGAATGTATAAATATATATATATATATATATATATATATATATATATATATATATATATATATATATATATATATATATATATGTTAGTATGTATATATATATATGTATGCATGTATACATATATGTATATATATATACATATATGTATGCATACACACACACATATGTATGTATGTATGTATGTATGTTTGTATGTGTGTATGTATGTGCGTATGTATGTATGTACATGCTTAAATGTATGGCTGCTTGCATGTATGCAATGCGTACCATAGAGATATCCACACTAGATACAGAAAGGGACAGGTTTTATAAGGAAAGAAAGATTTCAACAAAATTACGTGGCAATGCAATGATTTGCGTTTAATTATGGCAGATTAAGATTCATCCTAAACGATTTATTTCTGTATTACTATAAATAGATGTTGGGTTATGGGTAGATGGGTGTTTAGGAGTGAAAGCAAAGGCTTCGAAATGGAGGAGGAGAGACAGATATAAATGAAACTTGGAATGAAATAGGGAGGGAGAGTGTGATAGGAAGAAATAGATACGAGAGAGAGAGAAACTGTGATTAGAATAGGAGATTTGTGTTAATATATACTTGTATATATATATATATATATAGTTACCGAAAATATATAGAAGTGTGTGTGTGAGAGAGTATGCGTGTGTGTTTGTATGGGTGTGTGCGCACATAAATATATACTTGTGTGAGTGTGTGTATACACACACACACACACATATATGTATGAATGAATGCACGTTACATACCTTTATATTTCTCTTATCAACATGTACGTTAGTATGTGTCTGTATACTCACACATAAAGATGTGTTATATATACATATATATACATATATACATATATATATACATACATAAAAATATATATATACATATATATATGTACATATATATATATATATACATATATATATATATACATGTATATATATAAATGTATATATATATACACATGTATATATACATATATATATATATATATGTATATATGTATGTTGTGTGTATAGAATATATTTTTACATATTTTATGTCCCCTGTGGTCCTATTCAGCAGACCGTTTAGTAGACAACGCCCACATGTAGGTTTGCGTACGTGTGCGTGCTAGTGTGTGTGTGTGTGCGTGCGTGCGTGTGTGTGTGTGCGCGTGTGTGTGTATGCGTGCGTGTGTGTGCGTGTGTGTGTGCGTGTGTGTGCGCGCGTGCGCGTACTCATACATCAATTTTCATTCAGTGCATAACGTTTAAGTGTGAACGCGTTTGTATGCCCAATATGAGAGTCTACGATAGATGAATGCCTATCCACAGTTAGAACCATTAATATTCATAGACGCACACACACACACACACACACACACACACACACACGCGCACACGTACAGATTGACATACGTTAACGTATTCATAGCCACACCCGCACATACACACACACACACACACACACACACACACCATCACTGATTCCTCAGCACATCTAGATCAAGCTGCTAACATGCATGTCATGTAATATAACACCAAATATGTATAGATAGATATTTCCTTGGGGAATGACGAAAATACAAACGCGTTATATATATATATATGTGTGTGTGTGTGTGTGTGTGTGTGTGTGTGTGTGTGTGTGTGTGTGTGTGTATGTAAATATATATATATATATATATATATATATATATATAAATTTAAATAATAAGGGTGAAAAATTGAATATTAATTTAATTAATATCGATTTAAAACCAGTAGCCTCGCATATTGAAAAATCTGAAGATTCAGAAAAATTATATTATATAATTAGTACGTAATATATATATATATATATATATATATATATATATATATATATATATATTTATTTATATTTATATAAGGGCATTACTATACAATAACGCCTCACGCCATGAGGGACTCTAAGGTCAGACTACTATAAAAAGCACATTTTTACCGAATGCGAGGAAATGCAACTCTCAAAGCCAACCCCTTTAAAACGGACTAAATTATAGATCATGATTTCGTAGTTATTGTAGTATTATACAACTTCTACTCGTCAGTATAATACGGTCAAGAAAAATAGAAATAAACAGTGAATCAACATACCAAACGAACACCGTTTATATATATATATATATATATAAAGAAAGAGAGCGAGAGTGGGGGGAGACAGAGAGAGAAAGAGAAGGAGTAAACAAGATGAGATCGAGAGAATCTTCATATAGAAAGGACTTGGTAACACTCAAAAGAATTGAACTAACACACCGGAATCTTTACTGAAGACCAAGTTAGCAGAATAAAGAGTGGCTGTAAAGGAAATCTAAATCACCAGATATGGAGACAATGATGCAAATAAACAGAAAAAAACTCCTTCGGTTTGATATACAG
>NC_142929.1:102604950-102632450 GCF_046866305.1 Octopus bimaculoides
CCTTAAAATTTTAGTCGAATATATCGACTCTAATACTTATTTTTTAAAAGCCTGTTAGTTACTTTATAGGTCTCCTCTGCCGAACCGTTAAGTTGCAAAACCAGTTGGCAAGCGGTGGTGGAACGACAAACACAAACACGAAGACACATGCACGTAACCACGCGCACGCACGCGCGCGCACACACACACACAGATATATAAAAATACAAGTACATATAGACGACGGGCTTCTTTTAGTTTCCGTTTACCGAATCCACTCAAAAGGCTTTGGTCGGCCCGAGACTAGAGTAAAAGACACATATGCTTTAGAAACGCTACACATTTATATTAGCACCATTCTTTGATGCCCCCTACACGCCCAACACTATACAAACCAGCCTTATACGCGCACCTGGGTGTATTTTGATTTGCATTTCGAGACTATTCCTTCATCTATAAATATTTGTGGAGGCGCAATGGCCCAGTGGTTAGGGCAGCGGACTCGCGGTCATAGGATCGCGGTTTCGATTCCCAGACCGGGCGTTATGAGTGTTTATTGAGCGAAAATACCAAAATCTCCACGAGGCTCCGGCATGAATTTGGTGGCGAACCCTGCTGTACTCTTTCACCACAACTTTCTCTCTCACTCTTACTTCCTGTTTCTGTTCTGCCTGTAATTCAAAGGGTCAGCCTTGTGACACTGTGTCACGCTGACTAACCCCGAGAACTACGTTAAGGGTACACGTGTCTGTGGAGTGCTCAGCCACTTGCACGTTAATTTCACGAGCAGGCTGTTCTGTTGATCGGATCAACTGGAACCCTCGACGTCGTAAGCGACGGAGTGCCCACAACTATAAATATCTGCATAAATCATTTTTCGCACACACGCACAAATACACGCGCGCGCGCGAGCATACGCATATATTATATGTGCACATACTGCTTTTCCTAGTCTTCTTACCACTCTGTGACTTTAGAATTCTCTTCCAAACCATATTTTTCCTGATCTATAATTGCTCAACCACCATCGATTACATCACTCTAGCAGAAACTACGAAGGTCAAGGACACTACTTCCTCCTCCTCCTCCTCCTCCTCCTCCTCCTCCTCCTACTACTACTACTACTACTACTACTACTACTACTACTACTTCTCATACGTTTTTCTGACTTACTAAAAAGAAAATAATCATCATGCTTTGCACATCATCTGCGATAGTTTTACAGTGCGAGTTACCTTGAAGCAGGAGAGAGGTGAGACAACGTCGTGTGCACATGTGTATGCGTGTATGCGAGGGAGAGGGGAGTGAGATGTTACGATAGAAGAGTTGTACAGTTACATAAGTAATCACACGCAAAACTAAAAACATCGAATATGACACTGTGACATACGTCGGCCTGCCTGTCTGTCTGTCTGTCTGTCTGTCTGTTTGTCTGTTTGTCTTGTTTGTCTGTTTGTCTGCCTGTCTGTCTTTGTCTGTCTGAACGTACCCAGGAATGTAAGTTTGCAGAAGCAATGTGCATAATACTCTGCTTTATCTAGTAAATATCTTTCTCCTCTTGTAAACAAAAATGTTCGCCGAAACATAACACACACACACACACACACACACACACACACACACACACACACACACACACACACACATGCATATACATCCATACACACACATGCATGAATACACAATGGTAAATATAATATGACATAAAATATATATATATATATAGAAGCATTTATATATGATGTATAGACTCTTTCCCCCCCCCCCCCTCTCACATATACACACGCAAACACAAACACAAACACACACACACACACACGCACACATATAAATAGAGTTATAATATATATACTCAATGTATATATAAATATTGATATAAATAATATTATATATAATAATCATATGTAATATAAAGATATCTATCATATAAAGATGTATTTTATATGTGTGTGTGCGTGTGCATATACATATACAATATATATACATACATATATATATATATATATATATATATATATATATATATATATATATATGATATATTAAATATATATGCACACGCATATAATGTTTGTACGTACAAACTACATAAACAACAACAGTAGACGATGGTGGCGCTATTGTATCGTTGGGCTGCTTGCTAGAAACAGCAGTGAAGTCTCTCAAATAGCTTGCTGTCTGTCTTAGAGAGAGAAAAACCACACTAGTGATATCTTTTATACAAACAAACATACATGCATACACACACACACACACACACACACGCATACTATATATATGTAAAAGTATATATATATATATATATATATATATATATATATATATATATATATATATAATACTAAAATAAAAGACTGTTCACGGTTGGAACGCCTTTGATCATTAGTCTGCTAGTTCAGGGCTGACCTGATGAAGTTAATCAACAACATCAAAAACAGAAATAATGATTTTTCTTACATTAGCTTGAAGATCACACAATTTTTTTTTTAAACGGTGTGTGCGGAGGGTGGGTGCAGTCGATAGAACGAACCCCACCGCACAAAGAATAATTCATTTATTGATCAAGGTGCGATTTTATGTGTTAGAATGGTGTCTGATGAAATTAAATAGTAAAGAAAGTACTCAAAACGAGAATGCAAGGAGAGACTTGTTGTTTGTGTACAAGGGCAAAAAATCAATTCCATAAAGTCGGTAATTAAGAAATAATGTTAGTGTGTCGTGAGAGAAAACAATTCTAACTTTCCTTTAAAGAACTGCCTCTTGTAAGAAATTTAACATCAACAGTTTCTGTCATTTCATCGAATTAATAATGATTTTTTTTCAAACTTTGGCACATCGTCACAAAGTTTGGCTGAAGTATAAGTTTATCGTTTCAGATCAACGTATACGACCGGCGCATGAGGTTGCGTTGACTAGAGGTTAGGGATGTTGCACGCGAGATCGTGGTTTCGATTCCCGGAGCGGACGACGCGTTGTGTTCTTGAGCAAAACACTTCTGCCATTACTTCGACATTTAACGTGTGACACACTGCGAACCTACCTGTACTAGAAACGTTATCAGATGCAGAGAAGTGATCTCATATACTGCACAAACATTTGATCTCTGTAAACAAGTTATCTGTGCAGGTTATTCAACAAGAAATTGCAGAACCATCTCTCTTGGATCGAAAGAAGAAATATGACTGACACTGAGAGGCGGTCATTATTATTATTATTATCATTATTATTATTATTATTATTATTATTATTATTATTATTATTATTATTATTGTCATTATTATCATTATTATTATTATTATTATTATTATTATTATTATTATTATTATCATTATTATTATCATTATTATTATTATTATTATTATTATTATTATTATCATTATTATTATTATTATTATTATTATTATTATTATTATTATTATTATTATTATTTCCTAATCGATTTTGTTTGAAGAGGATGTGAGCCCATATGACTAATGAAAGAATGGATTATTATTATTATTATTATTATTAGTAGTAGTAGTATTAGTATTAGTATTATTATTATTAATTTTTTTTTCCTAATCGATTTTGTCTGAAGAGGAATGGCATTAGATATGACCCTTTTGTTCAACTATTCAGATGCTGGTCGGTGGAAGAGAGAAAGCTATCCTGAGACCGGAAATGGAACCCTAATGCGTGCAACAGAGAGAACTCCGCTAAAGGCACTCAAGACTCAGCTGGTGGTAATGAAACTGGTGACGGATTAAATCTATCCTCAAAGGCTAAGTCGACCTTGAACATTAATTCAGCGTTCGACTAATTACACTGGATATGAGAAGCACAAGGCCACGAATGTCGAGTAAAGGATGGGCGGGGGGACCAATTTAATCAATATCTGTACTTGATTTGTACGTTATTTCACCGATTCCATCAGGGTAAAAAGTAAATCTGCCCTCAGTAGGACTTGCTCACCAACCACATGGTTCCAGGTTCATTCACACTGCGTGACACCTTGAGCAAGTGTCTTCTACTATAGCCTCGGGCCAACCAAAGCCTTGTGAGTGAATTTGGTAGACGGAAACTGAAAGAAGCCCGTCGTATATATGTATATATATATGTGTGTGTGTGTGCGTGTATATGTTTGTGTGTCTGTGTTTGTCCCCTCAGCATCGCTTGACGACCGACGGTGGTGTGTTTACGTCCCCGTAACTTAGCGGTTCGGCAAAAGAGACCGATAGAATAAGTACTAGGCTTCCAAAGAATAAGTCCTAGGGTCGATTTGCTCGACTAAAGGCGGTGCTCCAGCATGGCTGCAGTCAAATGACTGAAACAAGTTAAAGAGTTAAAGGGTTAAAGAGTTAAAGAGTAGTACTTGGAAAGTTAGATTTTAACTTGTGAGTCAGTGCGGCGCAAAGAACAGAAGAAATTGTTTACTTGGATCAGAAAGGAAAGAATAATCCGGGATGTTCTGTGTTCAAACAAAGAATTGATGTAAACTGTATATGGATGGAGCTTAATAATAGGACGAGGGAAATGAATCCTTCTCATCCCAGACTACAGGTTGTGGTCCGATAAGGAAACATAATCAAACCGGTTACAGCATCAATAACTTCAAACAACTAGATAATAACGATGATGATGATGATGATGACGATAGGAGTCAAAATAATAATGGCGATGATTTCTTTTTATGAGTAATAGTAATAACAGGAATGGCTATAATAGCAACAATAGTTCCGACTTGAGGAATAGTAACAAACAAATTACTTAAAGTGATATTTTGTAGAATTGATTAAGCTAAAATAAAAAAAGAAGAAAAAGAAGAAGTAGAAAAGAGAATAAATTCTAATATAGAATGTAACAAATAAACAAGAATAACTCGAAAAAGAAAATGAAAAACAACAACAACAGCCGCTACAAAATTTACGGCCTCATCTTTAACTGCACTTATCGCCTCATCATCATCATCATTATCATCATCATCATCATCATCATCATCATCAAGATTGCATACTTCAAATCTAATATCATCAGCAATTGGCAACCTCGTCGTCGACATCATCATTATCATCATTAAAAATTTGCAATAATTAAGCATCATCATTTTCAGCAGCAATCAACGTCATATTAACACCATCATCCCCCCCACCACCACCACCACCATACACACGCAATCCGTTACAACACATTCATCAACATCATCATTAGCAACAAAAAATCACCACCACCACCACCTTTGCTAAAACAACAATAGTAACAATTATTACAACGTTATCAGCTGCCAGACTTCCATTATCAACAACAACATCAACAGCACATCATCATCATCATCATCATCATCATCATCATCATCACTGGCAGCATTAATCATATCAACAACAACAACAACAATATTCAAATCACTAAAACCAAATTACGAAGCTGAACTTCATGTTATAGTGATTTCTCATTAAAGTGGCTTCAGGAGTCTCATTGTTTACTCAAGTGTGTCAAATGAAAACTAATTCCTAGTTACCGAAGCGTACCATTATTTTCACCGTCATCATTATACTCATTCAGTCATAATATTGATCTCCAGCATAGGCACAAGGACACATATTTTATTTCAAAGTGAAGTAAATAGTCGGATTTAGTCGAACCCCCCCCCCCACCGCCCTAGTACTTGATCAGTATTTTATTTGATCTATCGAGAAAGTGATGAAAAGTAAATTTGGACTGGGCGGGATTTGAACCTAGAAGGTAAAATGGTGGTTGGCACTCCATCAGTTAGGACGACGAGGGTTCCAGTTGATCCGATCAACGGAACAGCCTGCTCGTGAAATAAACGTGCAAGTGGCTGAGCACTCCACAGACACGTGTGCCCTTAACGTAGTTCTCGGGGATATTCAGCGTGACACATGGTCTACTGGTTCTGCTTTCTGCCAACAGAATAACAACACCAAGAAAAGCAAGGGTTTCTTATTTAGGCATAAGGCCAGCAATTCTGAGGGAAAGAATTAATCGATATTCTCAACGCCCAGTTCTTGACTTATATTTTATTTTACTGACTCCAGAGGAATGAAAGACGGTGAACTTGGTGGAATTTAAAATTAAAATGTAAAGCGTCATAACTAAAAAAAAAACGCACGACATTTTGTCCAACACTTGAATGTTTCAGCAGTTCTTCCCATACAGTTCAGCAATTGTTCGATATAACCTTACATGCGAGACAATGGCAATTGAACGTCTATAAAACAGTTCCGTCAATCCTACCGCATGTCAAACTTGCTCGGTTGTTTACATTGCATTCCATTACAGCTTGTCATAACCCGCCAGAGCACTTCGGTAGCACTTTCAGTTCAAGTATTTTTTTGAGTTATTCGATATTTCCAATCTGAAAGTCTTCTTGAAGTGCCTACATAATGTGTCATCGTCGACGCACCCAATTCATCATCTCTCATCTCTCCTTAACCCATTATAGAAAGCAACAATTATTGTCCAACCTAGTGCACTAACTAGACAGTGAAACACTAGAAGTGCTCGATAACGCACCAGACACCAAACCATCCTTCTTCTATACTTGATCTAAGAGTAAAAGCCTCTCAAATATACAAACCGAAGGAAAGCCTTATTCAAAAATTAATGCTACTTCAATGTTATCTTGTATCTGTGTCCGCAACATACATCTGCACATCATCAAAGCAACCAAGTCTGACTACTGGAGGCAAACGCGTCTGTACATGACACTGCTCTCTTCTGTCCCAACTCAAGAGAAATTCCTCTCAAAACGCCCTACTTTTGCAAAAGTAGGGTCTCAGTAATAATAGTTTCTGCTTTAGGCGCAAAGAAAGAGGTTAATAGACGCAATCGACCCCAGTATTTAACCGGTACTTTATTTTATCGATGGCGAAAAGATGAACGGTAAATTTGACCTCGGTGGAATTTTAATTCAGAACGTAAAGAGCCAGAGCAAACATCACAAGTTACTTTCTCCGACACTCTAACGATTCTGCCAGCTCGATATCTTGTAGATTCCAATAAATAATACGAACAAAAGTGCTGAGTGTGGACATGCATACTGAACAGGGCACCTGATGCCTAACGGCTTTGACTAGCAGCCATTATATTATTTCCCAAAATACATCACTCATGTGGTATCCGGTGCTTGAAGACAGACCCGAAACTGATATTAAGTCTACACATTTATTTGATACCGATAGTCTACTCTGATGAAAGTTTTAGATTTGCGGTTCTCAACCGGGGTCCATATAGCTCTTGAGGGTCCATATAAGATTTTGTTGTTAAAATTTATGTGTAATAAACTGGTTGTATTTCTACAGTACATAACATTTTTTAAAACATTTTTTTAATAACATTTCCTAATAATATTTAATCAAAAAAACATAACAGATTTTAGACAGCGAACAGCTATGAGGGTCCCACCTCCCCGTGTAAAATAGGAATCAAAGGGGTCCATAGGCAAAAAAGGGTTGAGAACCACTGCTTTAGATTAAACCAAATAAACCAGGGTCTTACTGAAAGTAGATTTAGTACTTCCGCTCTCCACCGGGTGTCGGAAGAAGTGGATAAGGTTTTAGATAGACTTGTTCAGACTTGGATGAATTGACCAAAATTTAAAAGAAATGAACGATTTCATCGACGTCTTTACTTGACAGGTGTTTATTTCATCGATCCCCAAAAGGAGGGAGCACTAAGTAAAAGGATGTAACTAAATACTATAATTCACTGTCCGAATAGTAATGATGTCTGCAAAGACACAGAGTGGCAACAACCGATTATATCGATCTCGCAGTATTGATAAGTTCTCCTTTGATCAAGCGAGAGTGAAAAACAAGTTTGACTCTGACAATATTTGAACAGGGAAAGTAGTGAAATGCAACAAAATGCAGCAAAGTATTTTGTCCATCATTTAAATAAGTCAATTATTTATACTGACATCTGATATCGTTTAATTGAAGTACTAGATACTTAGATATCTCTTCAGGTATTCATTATTAAATATGTTAAAACTTTACACATACATACACAGACGCACTTACACTCAAGCACAAACATATATTTATAAATGCATATTTCATTACTGAAACAAGTAAAAGAAAATAATAATGATAATAATAATCTTTTCTGCTATAGGCACAAGGACTTGAAAGTTTGTGGGAGGGGACTAGTCGACTAAATCGACTAAATCGACCCCGGTATTTCATTAGTAATTAATTTATCGACCCCGGAAGAATGAAAGGCATAGACGACCTCGGCGGAATTTGAACTCAGAACGCGAAGGCAGACGAAATCCCGCTAAGCATTTTGCCCGGCGTGTTAACGATTCTGCCAGCTCGTCGCCTTAATAATGATGATGATGATGATGATGATGATGATGATGATAATAATCCTTTCTACTGGAAGCACAAGGCCTCAAGTCTGGGGGAAGGGATTAAGTCGATCACATCGACCCCAATATTCAATTCATACTTAATTTAACGACCCTGAAAGGAGGAAAGGCAAAGTCGACATCGGCGGAATTTGAACTCAAAAACTGAAAACACACGAAATTCCGCTAAGCATTTTGCCCAGCTAAGCATTTTGCTAACGATTCTGCTAGCTCGCCGACTTAATAATAATAATAATAATAATAATAATAATAATAATAATAATAATAATAATAATAATAATAATAATAATAATAACAGTAGTAGTAGTATTATATAGATGTACACATACAGAAATACTTTTACAAGCGTTTATAAAGGATTTGTATATATATATATATATATATATATATATATATATATATATATATATATATATATATATATATATATATATATATATAAATGTGCCTGTGCGCATGTGTATGGATATGTGTGTGTGCGCGCGTGCGTGTGTGTGCGCGCGTGCGTGTGTGTGCGAGTGTGTGCGTGCATGTATATATACATACATATATATATGTGCATGCATATATACTTTATATATATATACATGTGTATATATATATATATATATACATACATATATATATATATATATATATATATATATATATATATATATATATATATATACATATTATATTTATATATATAATCTGTGTGTATCTATCTATATATATATATATATATATATATATATATATTCAAATATTTATATTTACACACACATACTATTTACATATGCATTCATATATCTTTGTGCGGATGCATAGTGTATACACAGAGGACCTAAGAAATGGATGCGTACCTAAAGGCAAACAGAGATACAGAAGTGCCTGTGACTATCGTCTCCTTAACGAAAATATTCACCACAGCCTTTAATTTTCAGACGAGCTCCACCTCCTGTAGCATCTCTAGAATACGGTCCCGTTCCACATTGCCAAATTTGACCCGGAGGCCCTGAGAATGTACGTGTGTGTGTGTGTGTGTGTCTGCATATTACATACATATATACTCACACACGCACGTTATACATACACACGTATTTATATACATATACAGCCATCTATCTATCTATCTATCTATCTATCTATCTATCTATCTATATATATATATATATATATATATATATATATATATATATATATATATATATATATATATATGTACATATGTAAGTGCGTATATATACATGTGTGTGTGTGCGTATATATATATATATATATATATATATATATATATGCATATATCATCTTGATGTATATTCATTCGACTAAGCATGAAAGTCCTATACTTGATTAAAGGGGGGGGGGGGTGACTGAGAAATATGATGCCATAGGTCTTCGAAAAGTATTATGAGAGCTTGTTATACGAAATGTCTTCAACAGGCGTTTGAAACCGTACTCTAGTCTCGATGTTGGCACACGCTCCACGGGACTAAATTTGCACGCTTCTTTGTATCTATTATTAAAAGCTTACTTCTTAATTTAAGTGGCCTTCATATTCTTGTATTTAAATCAAAAGATACCGAAATAGTTTGAACATTTCTTACGTAATCTACTGTCAATATTTTCCAGCTTTCAAATTTCCCGCCACGGAAAAGAGACTGAAGATAGTGTTCAACATGATGTACAGTTTTCTAGTACCTATGAAGTGATGCATGGCTAATGAAGATGATAAAAAGTAATTTGATCGATAGCTTGAATTTCATCGAACCCATGGAATCCTAAATAAAGGCTTCACTCTAAAACAGTGTTTATCGTATATAGAAAAAAATTAACTCTCTCCCCTCCCCCTCTCCTTAACTGCGTGAAATCATTAGTTTTGTTTTCAGGAAAAACAACCAATCGATACAAAAAAAGCTGTAGGTGCAGGCGTGGCTGTGTGGTGAGAAGTTTGCTTCCCAACCATATGGTCCCGGGTTCAGTCCCAGTGCATGGCAACTCGGGCAAGTCTCTGTTACTATAGAATCGGGCCGACTAAAACTTTATGAGTGGATTTGGTAGACGGAAATTGAAAGAAGCTCATCATATGTGTGTGCGTGTTTGTGTGTGTGTGTGTGTGTGTATAAATGTGTGTGTATGTCGTCGTGTTTGTTCCCCACCATCGCTTGACAACCGATGGCGGTGTTTACGTCCCCATAATTTAGCGGTTCGGTACAAGAGGCCAATAGAATAAGTACCAGGCCTAAAAGGTTATAAGCACTGGAGTTGATTCATTCAACTAAAATCCTTCAGGACAGTGCCCCAGCATGGCCACTTTCTAATGAGTGAAAGAAGTAAACGATAAAAGAAATCTAAAAGAAATCTCAACTTTACATAACTTTAAAAAAAGCAGAAAACAAATCAACACGCTCTTTGTTATCAAAATGTATACATCGGCGTGCAATAAAATTCAGGATATGTATACAGACGTCGAACGGCACTAAATGTAATATTTTGTCCCAGAGAAACTTCTAAAAGAGATTTGTATTAAAAGAACAGGGCTCCGCTCAGAACATTATGAATATATCCATCGGTATCTTTAATTTCAGACTATTTCATGCGCTTTTATTGATCAAAATTATATTTTACAATTAAAAGATTTTAAGAAATAGTTTTAGAAAAAAAAAAAAAAAAAAATTGCAGTATACAGATACACACGCAAAGATATTTTGTTGTTATTGTTGCTGAGGGATTGTCTGGAATGAGGTGAATGTACCGCAAAGGGATTATTTGTGCACCGAACTCAAACTGTTCAAGAATTCGAAGATCTAATGTGTAGGGAAAGTTAGATAGACTAAACAAACGTTTTTCATTCGAACCAACGAAGGAGGGAGCCAGCCAGTTGTTTGCAAATCACACCCTATTATCTAAGAAGAAAGGAAGTGCTCATTACATGATATAGTCCTCCTAGTCACGCAGTACGTAGAAGACAAAAATGGGATTGTATATAACTGGAACACATGCCTACGCATTGACGACCTAGGGCTAAACAAAAATAACAAGTTGTTTAGCCTAAGGACAAGCTGTTGCTCATTCTCCTTTACTCTAAAAGTCGTCATACAAGAAAACTGTATTACTGTGAATATAAAGTTATGTATTGATCAGACAGTTTTGTATTACATGTCCCGATCATGTTCAGGTGGCAAAGAAATCAATAAAATAAGTCAACGAGGCAATCTGCACGTGGTTACTCGACCTGCTTGAAATAGCAGCCAAATCTTCTTTGAACCACACTGTAGCCCATATACATAAATGTAAATAGACTAAACCAGTGGTTTTCAAACTGTGGTCCGTGGACCACAGGGGGTCCGCAAGGACAAGACAGGGGGTCCGTGGACAGCAAATACTTTTTATGGGCAATTTGATTTTATATGTTTTTTAATCGAAATCTTTTAATTGACAATAAACCTATTTGTGAAATACTGTTAAATAAATAAATGTAAAAATATATGTTATTTTAAGCAAATATTTATGTATAAATTTCATAAGCGTTTATAAGGGAGTCCCTAAGGTAAAGCCTGAAATATAAAGGGGTCCGCAAGTCAAAAAGTTTGAAAACCCCTGGACTAAACCATGTAGTCCCGGTTACACTGTGAGTGAATAAATGCGAAAGGCCATTGATAGAATGTATTTCACTACAGGTTCTTTTCCACCAAGGTTAACAAATTTAGTCACAAATATTCTTAAGAAGAGCATGAGCACCACACAACCTCATTTTTTTTTTTTTTCATTTGCAGAGTCGTTAGAAGATCGGACAAAACATCGTGTGGTGATATTTTTTGCGGATCATCACGTTCTAATTTCAAATCCCGTCGACTCCAACTTTGCCTTTCATCTTTTCGGGTGTCAACGAAAAAAACCAATCATGTCCTGTGGTTGATGTAATCGCTCAAGACCCTCGCTCCCAAACTGCTGGCCCTGTGCCTAAATTAGAAATAACCTTTATAATCTGAGTTCAATTCTTTAGGATCAACATCGATTGATAGATAAGGGGGATGTCGTTGACTGTAATGGCAGAAGTTGAGAATTACCAATACATTACTGACAGGCCAGAACCTCAAAGTTCTTCACCAACTTTAATTACTGTCTGATAGTAATGGCGTGGTTGCTATGACAACGGCAATGCATCTCCTTGTTTTATGCAAAATGCATTTGTTTATTTATAGCATTTTTTTTAGAAAGAAGACTGAGTCCTGACGCATTAAACAACCTGCTTTGTTACTCACTTCATCCCAGATCATGTCCTAGTGCAACATTTATCTTTTCTTTCCTATCTTGTTTCAGCCAGTTGAGTGCGGTCATGCTGGGGCACCGCATTGAAGGGCTTTTAGTCAAACAAATCGATCCCAGGACTTATTTTTTAAGCCTAGTACTTATTCTATCGGTTACTTTTTGCCGAACCGCTACGTTACGTGGACCTAAATACACCAACACCGGTTGTCAAGCGGTGACGGGAGAGGGAACAAACACAGACGCAAACACACATAGATATATACATACATACACACACATACATACATACATATATACAAACATACATACATATATATATATATATTTTTCTTTTCAAAGTTTCAGCTCAGAGTTGCGACCAAATCCACTCACTAGGCTTTGATCGGCTCGAGGCTACAGTAGAAGACACTTGCCCAAACCTGGAACCGTGTGGTTGGGAAGCAAGCTTCTTACCACTCAGCCACGCCTGCGCTGCTATAACAAACATAAAAGTAAAGCTTATTGATTTGTTATTCGATAATAATTTTCTTCGGAATTGTTATCCATCTCGGAAAAATGTTTAGCGGTATTTCATCCTACTCAACGTTCTGAGTTCAAATGCCGTCGAGGTCGACTTTTCCTTTCGGGATCTAAGTACCAGTTGAGCATTATGTCAAAATTAAAAACCAATATATAATATAACAAATTACACACACACACACACACACACACGCACACACACACACACACACACACACACACATATATATATATATATATACATATATATATAGCTGTATGTATGCGTGTTTGTATGTATGTATGTATGGATGGATGGATAGATGATGCAACTGATAACTCATCAACAGAATTTACCTGAATTGATCAGTAATTATAATGATCAACAGAATGATCATTATTATTATTATTATTGGTCAATGTATCAAGCCTCCTGGCATGTCTATAGTGTATTGGAGTGCATACATACGGCATATACCTTCTTATCTACTTAATGCAATAATTATTGTCACAATTATTATTATTATTATTATTATTATTATTATTATTATTATTATTATTATTATTATTATTATTATTATTGTTATTATCATTATTATTGCTATTATTATTATTATTATTATTATTATTCATCCGCCACTGCCGAAGTCTATGAAATACGTATTAGCCATGTGTGTACAGAGATTTATTCAATTACTTGTATTGTTTGTTGCCCTCAAGAAATTTTACGGCATTGTGCCAATGGGAGACAACATTAGGATATTTATAATAATAGCTAAGGTGATTGTGTATAACAGAAACAATACAAAGCTGGATTAAATAGTTTATACCATTGACATTCATTCCTCTACGTGCTTCAATTCAAGTTATATAGGATTCAACTTTTGTCTTTCATTGTTCAAAGTTTGATAAAATTATAAAATCGACCTATTGGGATCAATTCAACGGGCGTAGAAACATTGCAACAGAGTAATAAATCATTATAACAACTACTGTGACAATCAATTATTGGTCAATTATTGATATAAATCACTATCAGCACTAATTATCACAAATGACTAACTCGTCGACTCATTACCACGAAGTAAATAATCAAGAAAACGATTATGATATACTGTTACGATATATTATTAAGTGCATTGTACAGAAAAGGTCCTTCGCTAAGAACAAACGTTCAACGGGAAAATTAAGATATTGTTGTCCATTTGATTATCCAAATTGCATAAGTGATAAATAGATAAGATTGGAAGCAAACTCAGTGTTCAATACTTTAGCATATCACTAAATAGTATACTCAGCATTGATTCGATGATTACAACAATCCACGCAATGTTAGAAGCTACGTTTTTCACTTAGGCGTTGTAGACGTAATATACAATTGCTAGGTAACTAATTCTATACGCGTTATGAAGGTTCTGTCCGAGGTGAAGTGAAAAAGAAATATGTGTCTAGATTGCTAACACAGTAGAAAGGAACATATGCAGGTATCGCAAAATGCTTATCGCATAGCTCATGAGAATTACTAAGATGAGTAAAAATAATATTTGCAATTGGGAATAAATTCTAAGTCGAGTAGCAAAGTTTACCGTAACTTTTCGCAGCACGTTTCGATACACAAACACATCTATGTATGTATATATTCTATATACATATGCATATATGTATATATATATATATATATATATATATATATATATATATATATATATATATATATATATATATATATATATATATATATAGAGAGAGAGAGAGAGAGAGATAGAGAGAGAGATATATATAGAGAGAGATATATATACATACATATATAAGTATATATATATATATATATATATATATATATATATATATGTATATATATACATATACATACATAAGTAAATATATACAAACATACATATATAAGCATACATACATATATATACAAATATATATACATACATTTATATATATAAGTATATATACATATATACATAAATACACATATAAGTATATATCATATATATTGTAAGAATATATTTGTATGCTTGTGCATATACACGTATGTGATTATATGATATACTTGTATATGTATACATATGGATGTAGATATACAAATACTTAAATGCATTTACTCGTCTATATATAGATGTAAATATGCTCATACACACACACACATGTATGTATATATATATATATATATATGAATGTATATGTGCATACATTTGTGTGAATGCATCTTATATGTATAAATGTATGTAGAAATGCACATGTTCATATACATATATGTGTATTTATATGCTTATATATATATATATATATATATATATATTAATTATATTATATTGTTTTGGTACTTCATGTTGTTTACAGTTGGTGACGTCCTGTACCGATATATGCATATATATATATATATATATATATATATATATATATATATATATATATATATATATATATTTGCATACCCACAGATATTTAAATACATATTTATTCAGACGGCTTGTGTAGGCTCCGAAACTTTGTGCTTGTCAACAAGTTAATAGCAAATACGATTCTATGCATGTACGGACTCCATTATTCAGTTGATGTTCATTGTTTTTATGAATTTATAAACACATCTTTAGCAGTCTATCTATCTATCTATCTATTTATCTATCTATCTATCTATCTATCTATCTATCTATCTATCTATCTATCTATCTATCTATCTTCTCTATATATGCATGTATGTGTGTTTGCGTGCGTGTGTATTTTAACGTGTGTGTGTGTGTGTGCGTGCGTGCGTGCGTGTGTTTGTGTGCGTGAATGCATATACCTATACCTGTGCCTTAGCGTGTGTGTATGTGTGTGCCGCTGTTGGCGCATCGTTCACACATGTCAGGTGCTTATTTGATCGTAACCAGGCAGAACTTCACTGGTGTGAAATATGATTTCTCCCCTTAAGACATGAATATATATGTATATACATACATACATACATACATATATATATATATATATATATATATATATATATATATATATATATATATATATATATATATATATATATATATATATATATATATCTGTAAAGGAGTGAGAGAGAGAGATATAGGAAGTGAAAGAAAGATAATGTACGCAACATCTATCATCTGTTTTACTTGTCGATATTCATTCAGCACGTGTTGCCGTCGTCACACCTTCCTCGATGCATATTTTGCCAACTTTTTAGCTAACATGAATTATGTTTGCTTCGTTTTCACCTTTTCACTCGTTCTATATATAAAAACAAAAAGTTTTGAAAATTACGTCGGAAAGAATCGAATGAGCGTCACTCAAAAGGTGCAGTCCTCCCTGGACTTAAAAAAACTGATGTGCAGTTTAGTATGGTGAAAGTAAATGATAAGGCTTCTTGCAACATGAATAAACAATACGGTTATTCAGATGTTTAGACACTGCAATGAAATTAGTAACGTGTAGACCTAACTTCTATACAGATCATGTTGAACATGTTACCCCGTTAAATAATTAATTAAACCCTGACCTGTCATTCATTAGACGGAAAATAACCTACATCGATCTGTTACAACCACGTAAGTGACATAATCAATATCGATTTATAACAAATCTCAATAACTTGATTTCTCGAAATCGGAAAGTAGTATTCTTCTTTGGACAATCAGCACCATTTGACTCGTGGAAAGGCGGGAGGAAATGAAAGGTATGGTGGTCATTCATTCCCCAAGAATAATGCTAATATACGTTTATGAATTTGTTTTGCGTGAAATCGTGTGTGGAAACAGATATTGTTATATTTTTGGATGGTCATTTTTTTTTCTTGCTAAATAAACACATGCACTAATATAATTGAAGAGGTTCTGATTGGCAACTGTAAGAAACTCACGAACTTACTTTGTCAATGGTTTATCGATAATCGTTGTATATCTAAATAAATAGTAATTTCATTAGCTTCAAAGTTTATTTTTTGCTATGGCTGGTGCATACTCAGTTGCTTCCATTTCAGTATATAACTAGCAGAAGAAAACTATACGGAATCACCCTTATCCGCTAGAACTAATAGCAAAATTTTCCTCAAAGTACACTCTTAGAAACATAGACACGTTAGATAACGTTGTACTAAATATCCCTAAAATGTCGGTATGGCTCAGTATGAATTCTATTGATCATAGATTTACTCAAACAGAGTTTCCTAGATGGAAAAACAACAAAAAGCTGGTAGCTGTTTCATCGATCCTCTAAAATATGAAAGACAAAGTCAATAGAAGTATATTTTGAACTCAGAATGTTGTTTGAATGAAAGCAAATACGGCGGGACATTTAATCTGGTGTACTTCTGTCAATTCGCCACTTTTACCGAAATATATATTGATTTTTTACACTTCGTGTCATTCACCACGCTAAATAACAACTGACATGTTTACTGTACTACGACGAAAGTATAGAGAGAAAAATAACACATAAAAGAACAAATATACATCTACGTTCTAAGATCTCATTTTCAACGACTGCATGAACATGTATGAAATACAATCTATCAGAAAGTAATATAATGTAAACAGTCTTACCTTGGGTCCATGTGGTGATTCTAGAAGTTCCGTGCTCGGTATTAGACAATGATCCAAACTTTGGAGGTACAGTCAAAGAATAACGTAATTCCTCATCCTGGCTATCATGATCTTGGGACTTAAGGACGTCTTCAGACAAGACGAACCCCATTTTCCCGTTCTCTAATACAGTTAAGAAAGATGCTCCTTCGTTGACAGAAATCAAGGGGCTTCCATTATCAACTTCTTCTATTTCAATATTCATCGTCTGAGGATGACGTTTCGAATAACTGGTATCGGGGAAGACATAGAAATCTGAATGGATTCCGTCTGTTACCATAAAAGAGAAACTATCAGACTGTGTGTCGGAACCATCGTGTTGATAGCTAATTAGGTTGTTAGCAATGTCAGCCTGTGTAAATCTGGTTACGATACGTGAGTAGTTGTGTAAAAGATTTCCATGAACCGGCACTTGAGTAATAGTAAATTCAATGTTATTGTCATTTGTATCCCTATCATCAACTTTAAGTTCAGACAAAGAGAGAAGTTTTGAACTACCTTCGTTCACCCGTAATACATCGAACGTAAGCACAGGTTTTTTGTTGTCAACATCGGTCAGTGAGATCCTAAAGGTTAACATAACCTGGCTGTATTCATCAGTCACTTCAAACATTAAACTATCCATTTTCATTTCGTCATTGCTCGTGTGAACGTATATTATTTCATCAGCGGCTAATTCATCCAACGAAAAATTAATTATAGGTTCTCCTGGTTTATGTAAGTTTTCCAAATGTCCTCTGGTTGGTGAACGAGTAAGCACAAATTGCAGTTCTTTGTTGTGTATTTTCAAATTTGTTCCAGTGAGCAAGTCAGTGGTTAAGGTAATCCAACCACTTTCGGGAAGTTCAACACCTCTGTTGATTATTTGTTGTGTAACTTCACTTTGACCTTTGACAGTGATATAAAAATACTGGTCAGTCAACATGTTGTGGTTATCAGTTAGATCGAATTTAATAATGTCCCTAACGACATCAGCTCCATTATGTTCATACTGAATGCGTTTTTGGTCAATATCATACTGAGTGAAATTATCACCTGTGCTGAGGTTACGCAATAAATGTCCATTACTGATTCGTTGTAGATAGCCATATTTAGGTGGCCCTCGAACAATATACATGATTGTCTCGTTTTCTGAATCTGGATCTTCAGCTTTAAGATACTTATTAGATATTATTTTTATTGCTCCAATCTTTTCTATTTCCAATCCAGTATTGACAGTAAGTCTGGGAGTTTCATCATCAACTAGAATAATTGTAATTGGAAGAGTATTTGTTATATTGTGTTTGCCATCAGTTAGAGTAAACTTGAAGTAATCTTCCGGCGACTCTGAACCGTCATGTTCATATAAAATTGTGGAGTCCTGAACTATATCAGAGAGAGTGAAGTTAGTTATCTTTATGGTACCAGCTAGGGTTTGTTTACCAAGAACACCGTGTTTCGGAAGCTCATCAATTACAAAAGTCAATACATCCTTTGGCTGATCTTTATCAGTGGCATTTAGAATAGCGTTTTCAATAGTTAGTAACATTCCTTCGGCGACAACAAATTCTCGCATGAAAAGGCGAGGAGTTTCATCGTTTTCTGGTAATATAACTATCGGGAATACATAACGTTCTGAAAAGTTTATTCCGTCAGAACACATAATAATAAAGCTATCACTTCGTTCCTCAACACCTTCATGGAAACTCTGAACATAATTGATGTTTCCCAGTCGTAAATGATCACTGCTGAAAGCAGAAATTGGAATTCCTTTTTGTGATTTGCCGCTGATGGGCGCTGGAGAAATATTTTCTAGATAGCCAAAGTTTGGACGCACGACTAAAGTACAAATAATATCTTCATCTTCGGTGTCTTTGTCATGAACATTAAGGTGAGATGTTAAAATCGGATTCTTTTCGCTCTCACTAACCGTGTAAATATCTGCAACATTTACAACAGGTAACTTATTATCCACCGGTAAGATTTTGACATCCACTCTTATTTGTTCAACTTTTAGGCCACCAACAACGAGACTGTCCGATTCGTCAGTTAACATTAGTTCAAAACTATCCTTTTCTGGTTTTGTCCCAATCTCGCCTGTAGTGTGTTGATATTTTACTTTCTTATTAATGATATCTTGTCGTGTAAATTTTTGTGTTAGAATAACTCCTTCCAGAGGATGCTTCGTAATAATAAAGGTAAATTTCCGATCATCCGAGTCTGTAACGGTTGTTTTCAGAAAGTCCTCTGTTATTACAACAGTACCCATTTCATTGACTTCGATAGAAGTATGTAATAATTCATTGCCATCTGCAGTTCTGATAAATTTTGCTTCCTTATTGCCCACGTCCGACACGAAGACTTTAACATTCACTGGTAACTTGTGTACACTGTCTGTGACAGTCAAAGAAAATTTGTCCGAATCTGCTTCATCTCCATTGTTTTGATAGAAAATTACTCGATTGATTATATCTTGTTTAGAAAATATTTGTCCGGCGGTAAGGATGTCAACATTTTTACGGATAACTCCATGCTTTGGTTCGACTTCAATGATGAAAAATATATCCTTGTCTTTTGTATCATTGTCTTCTGCATTTAAAATATCGGTGGTTATGACAGCTTCTCCATTTTTTATAACGTGCAGACCGTTGTTTAGAACACGGGGAGGTTTATTACTGACAGAACGAAGCTTTATTATAAATTCCTGATCTTTCAATACATTCCCAGATATATCTTGTACATCAAACGTAAATTTCAGGAGTCTGGCAACAAGTCCAAGCTGCTCAGTGGGATGCTTATAGCAAGCCTTATGGTGGTTCAGTTGTGACTGAGTAAACGTAACCAGTTTTGACTTCTGTTTGTTGCAGTGAACCAATTCTCCGACGTCCAACAGCGTGTTAGCGTTGGTATCACGGAGGGGAGAGGTTATGGTGTAGGTAATCTGTCGGTCATCAGAATCATCGTCTGTGTAACGAAGAAACTTCTTTTTAAAAGGTGTTAGTTTTGCATCATCTACATTCATAAAAAGAGTACTCCGGGAATCTAGGTAAGGTGGTCGATCATCAACAGGGAAGATTTTAAACACAAAATTATGGAATTGAGATTCATTAGGTGGGTCACCGTTATCCACCAATTTAAATTTCATTTTATCAGTAACAAAATCCGAGTGATGGGGTCCAACATGCCGGTAAAATACTTTCCCGTCAAGGATGTCTTGCTGAGTGAATTCCCTCACTGGTTTTTCGTATGCTCCATTGACAAACTTCCATCCAGATAAGTCCTCAGAAGGTGTTACCTGAAATTTTCGAAGCAGAAGATGACCTTGTTTTGAAAAAGGAGGTTCCGTGACAAAGCGAATGGCACTATCTTCACTGTCTATATCAGATGCACTAAGAACGAATGGTGTGATATCTGCAAGTTCGTTCTTACGTATTTCTAATCCCGTGTTTACAGTTAATGTCGGGGCCTCGTCATCCAATGCGTAGATAGTAACTGGAAAGAGAAAATCAACTTTATGTGTACCATCAGTCATTCTGAATACTATGTTATCACTGAAGGTATCGGAGCCATCGTGATTATAACTAACCTCGTTATTGTCAAGATCCTTCGGAGTAAAATATTTCCTGGGTAAATTGTTTACAAAAATTTGACCATGAGTTGATCCTCGAATAACTGTAATAGTAACATCGTTGATATTATCAACATCCGTGATCTGTAAATTATCCGTACTTGACAGCACACCTGACTGGCCTTCCAATAACTGGACACCTAAGTTTTTAATAACTACCGGGGCAAGACTGTTCATTTGTCGGACCACCACAGTTAAGTTGATGTCTTTCGAGACTGATTTATCATTGTCTATAACTTGTAAAGGGATTTCTATAACTCGACGCTGTTTATCAGAATCTCCAGTTGGAGGTTTGTAAACGATTTTCAGTTTTTTAATATCTTTTTGTCGAAAAGAATTAATGGGAAGTTCGGGGTCGTCTGTTGATATGAGAAATCCTTTCTCGGCAGCAAGTGGTTCTGTTATATTAAAAATCAGCTGGTCAGCTGGCGTTTCTGTATCGTAAGCGGCCAAAATTTCCGGTGTGATTGCAGTCATAGCAAACTGGTCAACATCCAGTATTAAGGTACAATCCGAATTAACTTTAGGCGCTGAGTTCTTTTTACCAGCTCGAATTTTAATCATTTTATGAAAATATTCCTGCTTGACCAATGTCCCGTTTTGGTCAACAACTTCTACTAATAGCGGAACATAATCTTTCCTCGGGGATTTACTCCTTGCCGTGTGCTGGTATCTTACGTTCGCCAGAAGAAATTGGTCGCAGTCCATCATTGTCAATGTTGTAGTATCGTTGATTATGCGCCCATACTTGGGCAAACCAGTTGCAGGGCTAAGAACGGTCACTTTACATGTGACTTTGGAAGGGTCATAAGTAAAATGAGTATTACTCCTCGTGAACGGTTGACTGTAGCTGAGTAAGTTCCGAACCGGGAGTGGTAAATTATTAGTGACAATTTCCAGCGGCTTGAAAGAAAGTTTTATATGTAAAACAAAAGGAATAATTTTTGTTGCAGTCTCTGTGTCATAACGTATTTGCATTGGGACGTAATCATCCTCGGGGCTGTGACCACCAAAATGGGTGTAAGATACTTGGTGTGGCTGAAATTGACAAGGAAACCTTACTGGTGTCAACTTTCCGGGCTTATGCGACAAACTGTCCGTTTCTAAAACGCTAATTAGGCAGCGGTCCCCTTTACCAACATGTAACTGTAAATCGCTGTAAGGATCAATATAAACGGTACGTCCATAATTTACTTCTATACTTTTCTTTTCAATGAAGATCTCGCTCGATTGTAAAATCCCACTGTCCACTTTACTGACCTGTGCACTGGCCGAGCCAAAGAACAAGGCACTTAACATTGAGATCTGCAATAGTAATAATAACATAGCGGTTATCCTGCTCCTTGTTATCGTCGTTGTATAAGTTGTACTTCTGTGCATTGCAGAGAGCAGTGCTAAACTAAACAAGTCCCGTCTCAGTGACGGCACAGATGTGTGCGATTTGGTAAGTTTGTTCCCGTCAGCTGAAACGGCTGCTGCTGCTGCTGCTGGCGTAGTTATTGTTGATATTGTTACCGCTGCCACCACCTCTGTTGCTGCTGTTACACTGACTTTGAAAGCACAGTCGGCACTGGCCATGTGACTGTAAGAGTGGGGCAACCATTTGATTGGATTTACCATTGACAACATTTTGTAAACTTTCTCTCTCTCTCTCTCTCTCTCTCTCTCTGTCTCTCTCTCTCTTCCTCTCTCTCTCACGTTATACTATTTACATACTATTTTACTTCCACTTTACTTCATCTTCCAGCTCCTCCTTTTCTACCTTCTCTTATCATTGTTGCCGTTGTCAACAAATAACTATATATATATAAAAAAAAAATAATATTATAACGAGACAGCGAAAACTCAAGTGTTATGAGGACGAAAGCACTGATTTCAGAGTAAAACTACCGGTCTTTTTCTTTCTCTCTTTCTTCTATATATTCCTTTTACCACTGTTTTGTTTATTCTATCTCTATAATTGCGATTCTCTTTTTTACTCCCTCTGTCACTCATACACGCTATACATATATATGAATATATATATATATATATATATATGAATATATATATATATATATACACAGACGGATACTCTTCAACAAAAAGTTGTGAAACTTTCTTACAATGTTTACATCCGTTATTCTATGCTATCACATCGCCAAGTCCAGCACACACGTAACAATAACATGCATTACATTCAAAATGTTCAACTATACGCATTAATAATAATAATAATAATAATAATAATAATAATAATAATAATAATAATAATAATGATAATAATAATAATTATTATTATATGTAAAAATTCTAATAACAACAAGAAAAATTCAATGATAATTCATAAAATATACATAAAAACAAATTGTGACTTATATTTCTTACTTGTGTGATACAAATGATTATCGTGTTATATAAAATTCTTAATATCATCCGTCGTATTGTGTAAACGTGGTAGGGAAGTGTGTGTGTGTGTGTGTGTGTGTGTGTGTGTGTGTGTGTGTGTATACGTCGTACGAAAGAGATTTATATCATATATGTATGTATGTATGTATGTATATATTGTATATATTGTATATTTAAAAATTCTGTCTGTTATAACTTGTTGCATAGGTAGTGATAATTATTATTATTATTGTTGTCGGTATATTATGTTTGTTCTTTAAATCATTTTTCTTTCCCCCTCGTCCTGGTAAAATGAGGGTTCGCCTGCAGCAGCTAGTAGTTGTAGTAGTAGTAGTAGTAGTAGTAGTAGTAATTGTGGTACATTATTCCTTCCGTTCTTGGCCCTGGCTTGTAGAACTTATAATAGTCGTAGCAGTAGTAGTACCAGTAGTTTAAAAGCTGCTGCAGTCCTTATTGAAGTTGTTGCTTGTCGTGATGTTTGTATTCCTTTAAAGGCTCCCTCTGTCCTACGAGCGTTTACATATCCAAGTTAACCGACGCTTATGGTAAATTCCAAAACTGGTTTTATATATATATACGTATATATATTAGTCAGCTGGTACCAATTGGTTACTCCTGTTGGTATTAATAAATGTTGGTGATTTACTTTATATGCTTTTTCCAACCTTGTTTTTTTTTAAGGATTTTTTTTTTTTTTTTTTAATAAGAAGGGCCAACTTGTATGGAGGGCGTAGCTGAAAATAATTGTTGCTATCGTTGTTATAGTTAGCTTGTAGTTTGATACCACGAAACGACTCGAGGCTTTTTACCGTTATAATTATTGTTGTTGCTTGCTAATTTCGTAATGTTTTTTTTCTTTTTTTTTTTAAAACTTTTCCTCTGAATGAGTGAGCGTGGTATTCATGCGTGTGTGCGTTGGGGGAAGTTCTGAGACCTGCCTACCAAAAGTTATTAATATATATATATATATATATATATATATATATATATATATATATATATATATATATATACTGTTACATGTGTTGTTAATGTTGTGTTTAGATGCACGTCTCCTCAATTTAAAGTGTTGTTTGTGATAAAGCCGTATATATATAGACTGTTGCAATTATTAATGTGGTTAATTCCCAAAAGAAATTTCTGTCCCGACTAAGCGAGCACTTAAGTCATCATCATCCTATTGTTGTTGCTGTTGCGTGTTATGATTATCGTTATTGCTGTTGTTGTTGCTGTTGTTGTTGTTGTCGTTTAGTTGCCACTGCTGAAGTTTTGCTTGCTTGCTTGCTTGCTTTTTTGCTCGGAACGGGTTAACATGTTGAAATGAAACTGGAGTTGTTAACCGTCCTAACGATTATCATCATTACCGCCGCTGTCGTTAGTCCTACTACAGCTTCTAGAAAGAGGGTAAGAGTGTTAAAACAGGGTCCCTTAACACAATAATAATAATAATAATAATAATAATAATAATAAAACAAAAGACAAAAACAAATCAAAACAAAAGCCGACTGTTTGTAGCTTAAAGAAAAAAAAGCAGAGCGAGCGCTAGTTTTGAATGCAAAGTTATTTCAAAGCCGGACAGCGTGTTTCGTCTTCCCCTCCTATATCTTCCCCAGCAATCTAGCAGTAATAGTAGTAGTAGTAATAATAGCAGCAGTACTACTACTACTACTACTACTAGTAGTAGTAGTAGTAGTAGTAGTAGTAGTTAAAGCGTTGCAGCATGTTTATGTTATTGTTGTATATCTCCCTCACTCACTTTCTCTCAGTCACACTTTCTTTCTCTCTCTTTCTTTATTCTCACACCCTTTCTCTGCTATATTTATTACCATGTTTTCACGACCGGCATCAGACTACCTTTTTTTTTTCGTACCCACATTTTCTTCTTCTTCTTCTTCTTATTATTATTATTTTTCTTCTTCTTCTTCTTCTTCTTCTTCTTCTTCTTCTTCTTCTTCTTCTTCTTCTTCTTCTTCTTCCACTGCTCTCTCTCTCTCTCTCTGTCTCGCTCTCTCTCTCTCTGTCTCGCTCTCTCTCTCTCTCTGTCTCTCTGTCTGTCTGTCTATCTGTCTGTCTGTCTGTCTCTCTCTCTCTCTCTTTCTCTCTTTCTCTCTCTCTCTCCCGCTCTATTATACTCTCCTTATAAAATATTGCCTTTTATTTATTTATTTATTTATTTATTTGTTTATTTATTTATTATTTTTTGCTTTCTTTTCATCTCTTTTTCTCCTTTTCTGGGGCTGTTCAGTTGCACGCACGCACGCACATTCACTCTCCCGAACGCACGTCTCGGGAACTGTGCGCGTGTGTCTGACTGTACAAACCGTGTGTGTGTGTGTGTGTGTGTATGTGTGTGTGTGTGTGTGTGCTTGCTAGATTTCATTCAATTACGCCGCAGCCACCAGTACCACTCACAACAGCAACAGCTTTACCGAAGCGAGGGTGCATCAACGCGCGTTCGCTACATTTGTCAGGAAATAACAGCTAGATTTCTCTCAAATCACTCATTACCATCATAAATGAAAGGAAAGACACATACATCCAAAAAAATAATCTATTTCTTATAAATAACACGGAGAGGTCATAGCTGGAATAATTTTCATCATAAGTGTCTTTAGTCCGGACTGGCCTAAACAATAACAAAAAAACTGTTCCATTTCAATTCACTTTATCTCTCAAATGAGCCATCAACCTACCTATCTTATCTACTACATACATACCTACATACATATCTATCTATCTATCTATCTATCTATCTATCTATCTATCTATCTATCTATCTATCTATCTATCTTATGTCATACTATCTTATGTCATACTATCTCTTCATATCTCGACACACTTATACAACTAATTGCCTTTCTCTACATAAATTGTCTCTGTATGTGCGTGTGTCTCACTTCAACACACACTCTCTCCCCGCCTCTCTCTCTCTTTCTCATCTTCCATCTCTATCTCTTCTACTTTTCCTTCACATTCCCTCTCCGCTCTCTGTCTATAAATATATATTTTTGTTAGTACATGAATTGCACACAATTATACCAAACTGCACACACACACACACACACACACACATAAATTCTATCTCTCTGTCTATCTATCTATCTATCTATCTATCTATCTATCTATCTATCTATCTATCTATCTATCTATCGATAAGCATAAATGTACGTATGTATGCATGTATAATTATTCAATACAAGTATCACGCACACACGCTCGGGCTCGCATATATACAGACACGTTCAATAAACATGACGGCAGTTCCCCCGAATGGCCTTCGCTATGGTAGTGAAAACAAACTAAAGAACGAGTGTGTGTGTATGTGTGTGTGTGTGTGTGTGTGTGTGTGTGTGTACAAGCGTCCAAAGCTATCAGGATAGCTATACAAATATATATATATGTATATATATATAACATATATATATGTATGTTGTCGCCGGCATGCTCGAGTAGGTAGGAATCTTCCTCGGCAATCATTAAGTTCAAGTTTCCGTCTCACTCGATGACACCTTCAGCTAATTACGCTTAAGAGAATCGGGGTAGCATGTGACTGAAGAATTCTATAATTCAAGGAGTGAATTATTCATTTGATCCAACAGCTTCAGTCAGGATCTTCCTACAGGGATCCATTTTACTTTATATAGGACTTTATGTCTATGTCTAACACCTCCCTCTGTCTCTCTCTTTGCCTCTCTGTCTCTGTCTCTCAGTCTATATCTATATATATGTGTGCGTGTGTGTGTGTGTGTGTGTGTGTCTGTGTCTGTCTGTCTGTGCGTGCGCGCATACATGTCAATATATATATATATATATATAT
>NC_142929.1:102639950-102649950 GCF_046866305.1 Octopus bimaculoides
CATCTAGTGACTGGCTTGGCCACGGAAGTTTTTTAATGCTATTCTCCTCCAACAAATCTTAGGTCATTTTAGCTGTGTGACAAGGAGCCCCATCTTCCATAAATGAAATTTTCTTTATTCTTTTCATCACTGGAGAAGTTTGGAAGGGGTCCTTCTGCAATATGGACTCATATTTATCTGAGTTTATGTTTACTCCACACTCCACCAGCTCTGATCAATCATTGCTCCAAATTGCTCCCCAGATCATTACAGAATAGCTTCCGTGTTTCATTATTGGCTGCAATCTTTTCACATCAAATTCTTGATCACAGAATCTCTAGACCCACACTCGACCACTGTCAGGAAATACAGCAAATCTGGACTCATCAGAGAATATGACTGCGTCCCAAAATGCTAGTGGCCTCTCCATCATCTCACTGGCCCAATCTTTTCTCCGCCTGATGTTGGCTGATCGAAGAAGGGGCTTCCTTCTTGCTGCTCTGCCATAGTAACCAAGTTTGTGGAGCTACATGACGGCTGTTCTGGGACTGACATCAGCTTGTGCTGCTATGTCAGAGGCCTTGCAACGAAGATTATCTTCTACACTTCTCTTAGCAAAGAGAAGGGTCAGAGGGCTCTGGTTGATCTGAGTGAGGAGATGTGGACTCCTTTCCCTCTCTGCTCAATTGCACAACCACTCTGTTAGCTGTAGAAAGCGGGCAAGGTTTTCTGCGATTTTACGCTATGTCCACCTTCAGAATGACTCACAATAAGGTCTCTTTGAATATTCAGAGTGCCAAGGTTTCTTTGATATATGGGATGATTAGCCAATCACATATAGAACCTGAAACGTAAATAAGTAAATTGATATACATACGTACATACATACATACATACATACACACACATATATGTATGTATGTATGTATATATATATATGTGTGTGTGTGTACGTATGTGTGTGCGTTTGTATAGGTCCAGGCATGGCTTTGTGGTTTGAAGCTTGCTTCCTAACCACATGGTTCCGGGTTCAGTCCCACAGCGTGGTACCTTGGGCAAGTGTCTTCTACTATAACCTCGGGCCGATCGAAGCCTTGTGAGTGGATTTGGTAGACAGGAACTAAAAGAATCCCGTCGTATATATATATATAAATAAATATAAAGAAGAAAATGAATATAAACTATATGTCTTTATATATACCTATTATTTTAAGGAAATTCATTCTCCCAAAATACTAGGTATTGAACTAGTATTTCTTTGGATGAAACCATCCCTTTATGAAGTTTACACATCCTCTAATTGAATTTATGTGTGATTGTGTGTGTGTCTTCGTGTCTGTGTTTGTGCCCCTACCACCGATGTTGTTGCGTTTATGTCCCCATAACCCAGCGGTTCGGCATAAGAGACCAATAGAAAATGTACTAGGCTTACAAAGACCTGGGGTTGATTTCTTCGACTAAAACCCTTTAAGGTGGTTCTGCAGCATGGCCACAGTCAAATGACTGAAACACCTACAATAATAAAAGAATATATATATATATAATGCTTAAACAACAATAATATTGACAGTGACTTCGAAGTTTCGACCAACTAAGTCATCGTCGGAGTGCGATGTATTGAAGTTAATCTTGGTTTTATATAGTCTCTATTGAGTTTAAATCTTTCTTAGGTCTGTGGGTTTGAATGTAGAGGGTGGGTTCGCAGTTCGAAGGATAGCTTAGCTGGTCGAAACTTCGAAGTCGCTGTCAATAATATTCTCGATTAAGAATAATAAATTTGAGCTCTACAAAAGTATTGAGTAACCCTTAGTGTAGAATTGTTTTTATTATAACCGAGCATAAAAACAAACATTAATACAAGAGCACTCAGAGAGCGCAAACCTCCGTCAAGGCAACACCAACGTTCCCTCAATGATTAGCTGGAGTTTATTTTTAAAATGAGAATATCTGAAATAAACTCGACTGCTCTCACAAACGAGAATACTAAAAATGAATCCGACTGCTCTCAAAAATTAAGTAAAAAAACCGGAAAAATAATCCAGAATCCTTGTCCGGTACCGGATCGATTCAAAAATCGAATCAATTCGTGCCAGTCACAAGGCCAAACGTCCCTGAAAGTTTTATCCAAATCCATTCATCGGTTCTTGAGATATCTTGTCCACGGACAAACAATCAAACAAACACGACTGAAAACAATACCTCCGCCTTAGCGAAGACAGAGGTAGTAAGATCATGTATATATGTTGTTATACCTGAGGTCAGCTTTTGCCAATTTATTTTTCACTATTTATTTGATCTTCATTTTAATTTATTTGTCATTCTGAGTTCTTTCATCAAACATTCTGTAACCTCTTCAACGACTTTCTAGCCCATGTGTCTCCTCTTGCCCTGCCTATTCCATTTTCATATATATATATATATATATATATATATATATATATATATATATATATATATATATATATATATATATATATATATATTATAAATTAACTACCAACAAAAATAATTGGTAAGCTAACTCAAAAAATCATCACCAAAATAGCAGAAAAAAACGACAGTGAAGGTATGTAGACTCTTCAAAAATCGATCCTTTTGGTTATATTAATAATAATAAAGGAGTTACGATGCAAAAACGTATATAATTCTATCATGGCGAATGCCGGACACGAGAATACTAAAAACGTTTTTGCGTCGTAACTCCTTTATTATTATTAATATATATATATATATATATATATATATATATATGTATTAATTTTTGCTACGACGTTTCGTATCCGAGACGTCAGATGTAAACAAACAATGAGATCTGTGGATGGGGTTTGCCCTATCATCAGCACCCATCTAACTCCTTAATCAACCACGAACACAATGCTTAAATAGCCACTAAATACAGCGATGTAACGTCATTATATATACCAATTTTATATATCAAACGTTATATATACCAATTTTATACATCAAACACATTCTTGGAAGCTGGTCCTTAAATATTAATGACCTTTAGAGACGCGGTATCTCGTTATGCAGCCATAATATACTATAAATTATATTAAATGTTTTTATAAGTTAATACCGTATTCTACTGTGTTAGAAGTGTACTTTTCATCACTTGTTAAGGTTATCTCTACGGATATTCAATAGAAATTATAGCCGGCATTGATTTTATGTAACGACGTTTCGTAATGGAGATATCAGATGTAAACAAACAATGAGATCGAAGATGAAAAAATAGGTAATGGGCGTATATGCCATATTTCGGTAGTTTTTGTTCCTTCATCAACATCCATCTAACCCATTTATCATCCACGAGCATACTGCTTAAATAGCCACTAAATATAGCGCTGCAACGTTATCGGAAATATCAATTTTACATATTAAACGCATTCCTGGAAGCTGGTAATGCGTTTAATATGTAAAATTGTTTGATCACATCTGACGTCTCGGATACGAAACGTCACAACAAAAATCAGTTGCCCAGGGCACCCACAGATGTAGGGGTCAAATTCTGATCGCTGCTCTGATTTGCTTTGCTGCCAATAAGTAAATACTATAGGGCACTGTATATTGATTTGCCTGTGGGTCGACAACGCTGCTAAAACGGCCCTGCTTTTGGGTCCAGCCCCTACTCAGGTCTATCCTGCTCGTATTGGTTTGGAATGGTCCAACAGAAACATCTGTTTCACGTGCCCGGAGAACTGTGAAAATTTAGGCACTAGGGCACTACACCTTTCACCAGACTCCTCATATATATATATATATATATATATATATATATATATATATATATATATATATATATATATATACACACACATACTCACACATATATTTATACACACACACATACTCACACGCACACACACACACACACACACACACACACACACACACACACACACACACACACACACACACACACACACACACACACAACATAAGGGTTTGCACAAATTATGTGAAATCGCTGATTCACTCTGTAGATAGTCGCAGCTTCAACGTGTGTGATCGTTCAGCTTGTTTGGCAATGATTCACTGAAACGATTGCACATACATTAAAGACCGAGTATCTGGGGAGTGAATCATCGACTTCACACGTACACACACACACACACACACACACACACACACACACATGCATATCTATCTATCTATCTATCTATCTATCTATCTATCTATCTATCTATCATATATATACACACATATACATAGATATATATAGATAAATATATATATATATATATATATTTATACATGCACACATACACACACACATATATATATGCATATATATGTACACACACACACATATATGTCTGTTTGTCTGTCTGTCTGTATGTATGTATGTATGTAAGTATGTATGTCTAGTGCATGCGTGTATTCTTTAGTTTGTTTCATTCATCACATCAAAGGCAATGTCGGTACACCTCCATTATATATATATATATATATATATATATATATATATATATATATATATATATATATATATATTCGATGTCCTACGTGTTTTCTCTGCATTATGTCCAAGAACCCCATGAATTTTCATACTTTTCAATAAAACTTGGTATCTCTTGTTTCTGTATCAACGAGTTGGTGATGAATACTCATCTTTTGTAGGCAGCTGATCTGATATGTTAGAGCGAAATGTACCTAGATACCTTTCAAACTCTTCCAGTAATCTTCAGTTACGTTTTTAAAACCTTTTGAGAAGCTGTTATAATTCCGAGCGTTTAAATATTAAAATATTACTTTATGTGTTGTTGATGCGAGAGTTTGACGATGCAAGGGCTCAGATTTGATAGCACCACTTATTTCTTTTGTTTTTCTTCTTTTGTAAGCCAAGCTTTTGATCAAGATTTTCGAGGATACTTATGATAACATATCTACGTTCCAGAGAATATTGACGTAATGCACAACGATATCTGTAGTTAAGGTCTATAACTTAGCATATTTCTTTCTTGAACGCATTTTTCAATCTCTGCAATTAGTAGGTAAGTCTTGTGCTGTTAGAAAGCTATGGTTGGGAGTAGACCAAGGGATTTCCAGAGTGACAACGACATTTCTGATCATTGCAGTAACCAGTAATGAAGTTGTGGCTTGTAAACAACCTGTGAAAATGTTTATACAAGTATACATAGCTATACTTACACACACACAACACACACACACACACACACACACACACACACACACACACACACACACACACACACACACACACACGCACGCATACACACACACAGAATAAGTTTGAGAATGTGTGTGCGCCTATGTTTCTAAATCATGAGGATCCTCCTCCTCCTCGTTGTCATTGTCTTTGTCGTCATTTTACGTCCGCTTTTCTATGTTGGCATGTGTTGATCGCAATTTCTGCGGCATTGCTTTATGGCTGGAGATCAGCCATCTTACAAATCATCTCGGTAGCTTTCAGCTCTGTAGAAAGGTGGTGTGGCTATTCTAAAACCGGGGTAGGCACGCGGTATATATGCATAGATACGTACACACATACATACGTACGTACATACATACATGCATACATACATACATACATACATACATACATACATACATACAAACGTATGTGCGTGCGTGTGTGTATGTGTGTTATATACAAACAAACAAAGCAACAGGAGTATAGGTATCAAACTTATTCTTTGGTTACAGCTGTTTGAACAACATACGGGTCAAATAAATCCTTTGGAAGGCATGATCAAAAGCCATAATCATGTAACCTTGATTACATAATATTGATTATATAACGTAAAACCCACAGTTATTTCATCATGACCTAATGAATAAATTGATACAAGAAAAATTTATACGAATTCCTCTTTGTATATTTAAATACCGTTGATTCTGTGAGAAAGGTTAATGTTTTTACTGTAGGAAATTCCGTTAGAAATGCAAATAGCAAAAATGGCAATAGTCATGGTTTTAGCCTATCAATTAACAAGATAATGATCTTAGAGGTTTCATTTATTAATTAGTCTATATATTCAGACGGTTGTCTGCTCTGAAGAATTATACATTATTAAAACTGTATATCATAGTTACAGTGTTTTACATTATATAATCAATGTAATAGAATTAACGTTACATGATCATTGCTCATGATCATGTTTTCAAACTTGCTAAACGATAGGAGTTAATTTTGCCCATATGTTGTTGAAACACTTGTAACTAAGTAACAAATGCAATACCAGTGCGTCAATTCTTTTGCCTATTATTGAATACTCCGTAACTGAAAAAAAAAATTCTGGATTTTCAGTTCATGTGAAAAGATAAAAAAGTTTTCGACTGAAACATTGTTCTTTTCTACATATTCTCTTAGCAGGTATTTGCAGGAGTGCCCTTTTCATTTGGTATATGGTTTCGGGCAGTTCTGTCGCGTGACTTGTAAAGGCTCTGCAAATTTTTGTTTCGAGACCCCTTCCCTTCAATCAAAGTTCATAATCTACGCACCTTTTATTCGTAGCTATATTTTACGTCACTCTATCTGAAGTTCAATATTCCACGTTATCTTAAAGAACATCTTTAAAAGTGCGACAAGTTAAATTTATTTAGGTTTGTTACAAATTTCAGTAAGCAAAACTTCCAGATATGAAGAAAAGAGCAACTTTCAAAGACAAACACGGCGCACTTTTCGCTTAGCGAAATCATCGATCAGTTCAGAATAACCAAGCTGAGAGCTAAGTTCGTGTTCAATAGATATCATAGACAATCCACGAAGTCTGGTACACGTTCGTAGAACAAAGTATTATTTTTACAAGAACTTTGCAGGTACAATGTATTACCATTTTATTTCTTGAAATTTTCAGTTAACATAGTTTAATTCTTCTTGTTCAACATCATAACCAAAGTAAATAGATGACTCAACTACGTACTTTGGTCTTATCATGGGACCCCACAACCGCGGTGTTTTCTATTGTAGCGTTAGACCTGTGATTCCCAAACTTTTTCCTGCTGCAGCCCTCTAAATTCTAAGGCCATATTCCTAGTGTGTCTCCCCTCACCATCACGAACATAGGCCATTTTCTACAGCAAATTCAAAACAACAGTATTTCACAAATAAATCTTAACCTAATTAACCCTTTATTTTCTTTGTTTTTTTTTTTACATCCATCGCTCCATTTTGGTCACCCCATTATCGCCCCACCATTCTTCAACGCCCCTTCTGGATCTTTCCACCGCCCCCAGTGGGGCGGTACCACCCACTTTGGGAACCACTGCGTTAGACCAACTAGAGCCTTTTGAGTGGATTTTGTAAAGTAGAAACTGAATGAAGCCCATCGTATATGTACACTCATACATTCGATCATACACCCCCCACGCACACACGCACGCACGCACACACACACACACACACACACACACACACACACACACACACACACACACACACACACACACAAATATAAGCAGAAAGCAGATTTGGTTTTCAAAGCATTATCGGACACAGACGCGTTTGGCATTTTGCTGAAAGGCATATAATATGTCCTATAAAGTATTGAACATCGTGCTTGCTATCTACTTATTGTCATAATGTCTATTATTTGGCTCGTATTCCAAACTGTACCCCCCCCCCCCCTCAGTTTAGTAACCCGCATCTTACTACACTGGAAACCGAAATGGAATGTGGAACCTACTACTGAGCTGGTTTGTGGTTGCGCGTCGCACCTTGCTGTGCTCCTCTTTTGATATACGTATGCCTGTGCATTTATGTATTTGTGTGTTTGTGTATGTGCATGTTTGCGTGTTTGTGTCTGTGTGTGCATGTGTGTGTGTTTGTGTGTGTATGTGAGTGTTTGACTTTGTGTTTGTGTTTGTGCTTGTACCCTAACACTACATGACAAACCAGTATTGGTTTGTTTAGGTCCATTTAACTTAGCTCTTGGGCGAAGGAAACCGATAGTATAAGTGCCAGACGAGGAAATAAGTACTGGAGTCGATTAGTTCGACGAAAACTTTCCAGGCAATGCCCCAGCATGGCCGCAATCCAATGACGGAAACAAATCAAATATAAAAGACACACACACACACATGTAGCATTCGTATTCTTTTGCACAATGAATGATTTCAGTAGTTAGTGATTAACCTGGGTCCCCGCTTAAATTTACAGTCAATTAAATCGATCTCAGTCTCTGACTGTTACATACTTTAGTAATTACAATAAGGTAAAAAGATCGATCACTAGAGACAGAAAATACAAGTTTGGCTCTGCATTTTGCATATTAGAAATTTATTAATAAACGCAGTGAAACCTCGATTTCACTAATTAACAAGAGAAATTAATTTAGTCTTAGACTCTTCCAAAATGCCGGGTGCGTATAGCTGTTGTGTCTAGCCTTTGATCACGTGTCTACTTGATGGGAGCTGACCTGCGGCTTAACAACACCAACAACAGCATTAACCGCTCTCAGTCCGTTCTCTTTCAACACACTGTAAATACTATGGCTTTCCGATACATTTCATCTACTACCCTTTCCGTTCTTCCACTTTCACTTTCTCACAGTCTCTCTCTTTCTTTGTCTTATAAACGTTTTCGCTCACACGATATCGCTCACACAAATACAAACACAACCATTCTCCTCGTTATCTTCGTCGTTCTTCTCCCTGTTTGCCAAACACTCCAGTAGTCACTTTTTCTCTCTCTATTCTTCTTTGCTATCGTTGGTTCTTCCTTTCTTCTACTTTATACTTCACTTTCTTCTCCATATTTTCTCCCCTCCATATTTTTATAACGAACAGTTCTTCCCCTCACAATCTCTTTCTCAAAAGCTTGTTTTATACTTGCATAGCTTTAAATTTTTAACTTTTGTTATTTATTAATGTGTCCTACTGCCTAGTTAGTATATTTCTAAAATATGTTAGTATTTTGAGTTGTGGAGGCGCAATGGCCCAGTGGTTAGGGCAGTGGACTCGCGGTCATAGGATCGTTGTTTCGATTCCCAGACCGGGCGTTGTGAGTGTTTATTGAGCGAAAACACCTAAAGCTCCACGGGGCTCCGGCAGGTGATGGTGGCGAACCCTGCTGTACTCTTTCACCACAACTTTCTCTCACTCTTACTTCCTGTTTCCGTTGTGCCTGTAATTCAAAGGGTCAGCCTTGTCACACTGTGTCACGCTGAATATCCCCAAGAACTACGTTAAGGGTACACGTGTCTGTGGAGTGCTCAGCCACATGCACGTTAATTTCACGAGCAGTCTGTTCCATTGATTGGATCAACTGGAACCCTCGACGTCGTATGCGGAGCACGGGTGTATCCAGTTCACTTGCTTCTGCTTGTAGACAGACGGTGTTGGGTAAATCATGAGATTCTGCTTACAAATGTAAAAGATGTTTCTCACTCGAGGTGCGCTTCTCCACTCTATGTTTAATAATGATGGTGGACCACCTTTCTGCCTCTTGCCCAAAACAAGCATTAAAATTGCCCAATATTTGCAACTTATCTCCCGAGGTACACTGCACATTGTCTTATTTACGGAGTATTGCTGAAACTGCTCTTTTGCAATACCAGGTTTCATCATGATAAGACCACTAATCCTCAATACAGACGGACTGTCTACGACGTATTAATGAATTGTATTGTTATTTGTCCTGTCCGTTAAATCCAAAATCAATATATATTGGTGTTTTTTTTTTTAATTCTTGGCTTAACGTAGTGTTTCCCAAGGCGAATAGTTTGTTGGGGTTTGGGTCACTTCAGAACAGGGCGGGAGTACCAATTGAAAAAAGTTTTAGTCAACATTTTTGAACGTGTGTGTGTGTGTGTGCGCGCGCGCGCGTGTATATGTGTGTTTGTGCACGCGCGCATGTATTCTACTTTTTTGGATATACTAATGTACCTTGGCTGCTGGAGATAGATTAGGACAATTGTCGTGCTGTTGATGCCTATTGTGGCAGAAACATGTCCCTGGCTGTTCTTTTATCTCCTTCCTGTTACTTAATGCCATGCGAGCTTTGGAGAGTGCTTGATATTTAAGATTATCTTCCTTTTTCATATAGGGCTTTCTC
>NC_142929.1:102654950-102687450 GCF_046866305.1 Octopus bimaculoides
GTTTGTCGGACAACAAGGAATAGATATGTTCTGTGGTGGAAATCAGCTGCCCTCTGGACACCAATGTGGTCAGAAAAACACAAGAGAAAAAGGACATCTATGAACCATTGATAAAGAGATTGCAAATCCAGTAGATATATATACACGCGCACAGCTATTTATTATAGTTGCGTATAATGTTATCAAGCGGTTATTGTTATCAAAATTTGTGGGTCTCAAACTCAGTATTTTTCCTTTTCAATGAAAAGAAATGAATGTCCAGTGAAAGTGATGCAATCCACTGTTATAACAAGTATTTCATGAATTGTCTGCGTTTCTCGATTTTTTTAATTTTTGAGCTAGAGTATAATTAAAGGACTTGTTTTGTAGGGTTTTGAAGGTTTTTCTTTGGTATGTAAAGCACGCATCTTTTGCTTCCATTTTTGTAGGGCTTAATTCATTCGTTAGTTCTCTATTTACAGATACGCGTTTTGGTTATACTCACACACACACACACACACATACACACATACACACACATTCTCCCTCTCTCTCTCTTTCTCTCTGTCTCTCACTCTCTCTCACTCTCTCTCTGTCTGTCACACACACACACACACACATACTCACAAACTTAAACACTTACTTTCTCATAATATTTTTCATATTTTAAAAAGCATTAGAGAGACCAAGCCTGACCACATGCTCATGGTAGGAAACAATAAGAAACCCACGGTCTATAAATTTAATCTAAGATGGGATTCTGAAGAATGTCTCTTCTCTCTAATTTCATTCAGGTCACTTATGCTCAAAACGTTGCGAAATGGGATCGACCACTTGGTTGCGAAACAAACTTGCATCCATTATTTTAAACTTCTTAGTCAAGGAGCAAAGGCCAGCATCGTCAGTCTTTATTGTTCAATGACCATCAAAACTGGTGGCAAAAAGGGAGGAAGTTATCCTTAAATCAGGAATGCTCGACACAGAATGGACCTTGATAAAAGCACTTAAGGATTAGGTTGTGGAGTAAAATCGTACGATGAGTTAAATCTACCTCTCAGAGGAGAGAAGAACTCAGTATTCATAGAACCAACGCAAACACTGTAAGGCATCCCGTCCAACGTTGTAACAACTCAACCAATCTCTCGCACTTTTATCGTTCTCGAGAAGATTAAAGGCCATGCTGATTTCGGCAGGATATATATTCAAAGCACATGGAGCCTGATGAAAATATTTGATGCTACGCTCTAATGTTTCTGCCAAATCGCTACCGTAGAGAAAAGTCTAATTCATCCATGATAAAAGGTATTTCAACCATGACCACCTCACCTTATTTCAGAAATACTGTATCTGAGAGACCCAACAATATTCATTATTTTTTTCCTTTTCTAAAGCTGTATGATGTTTTGACGGATATTTACTACTATTTCTAGCAGGTAGATTGGCCACTTAGACGACCTCTCGTTGTTATTGTTATCGTAGACGAGAATCATGGGAAGGCCATTGTAACTGTTCTTAAGTGATTGTCACCGGACTCAATATTTTTTCGTCGTTGACGTCAGATTTTATTCAGCAGCCAGGAAATAATTTGACCGTCTTGTCTAGATTTAGTTTGTTGCTAGGATGCATTATATGCGTTGAATTTTGCGTCATATTTTTGCTATTCATATCATTTTCAAGACAAATCTGTTTTCCATTTTCCTTGATTGAACCGGAGAGAGTATTGTATAAAGATTAGTTATATTATCAACAATGTTATTTTTTTGAACTAATTCTATTTTCTGTGTTGTATAATATAATGTAATGTAATTACTCTTTTATGTAGATGCATATTCAACAAGCGAAAAGTGTTGTACTTGAATGTTTAATGCAATAGCTAATTATCAAGTATACAACTTCCATATTTACGTATGAATTTGTAAAATATAATAGTTATCCAGTGGTTTGCAGATTGTGATTTATTGTTGGTGATAAGAGTCTAAATTCTTGTGTCCGTCGCATTGAATATTTCATATATAAATTGTGTAAACTGCAGATTTGTTTAATTTTGATAGAATGTTATCTTCTCTATTGGTCAGATATAATCATCGCATATATAAGGTGACTGAGTATCATAAATTGCACTGTTGATGATAGAATAGAATTTCAGTTGTACGGAACAACCGTTGTTTCTTTAGGATATTTTCTATTATAGTAGTTAGTTTTAATTTTATCAAACAAGCAATGTCTCTACTTTCGAAAGTTTTTTCACTTAGGCTGAAAATGCTCTTCTTGATACGTGAGCAGTGTCTATTCCCACCAGAAATGTGTTCTATTCAGAAAAAGCTTTGACGAGTAGACAACATTTCTTGTTCTATGGTTTTGTGCTCTTTTGCTTTCTATAAGTTGTGAAATATTTGTAAATCCTGAAGCTTTGATTATACAATTACATGCTTTTTTTTTTCCAAGACACCAAATTTATGAATTGTTTCTGTTTTCACTACCAACATTCAAGTTATCGCTGTTCCCAGAATTTAATAGTTCAGCAGACATAGTTGGTGTTGTAATGTTGCCCGTATGCTGGATATGAAGAAGCATTTTTATGATATATATTTTATAATAATGTAGATACACATCTAAAGTTGAATTTTACTAAGCTTCTGTGAGGTGAAACTATTAAGACTGTGTTTGTTGGTAATGTCAATTTTTGTGACTTAAAAAATACTAGATTCATATTTCACTTTATATATTTCCGCGTCATTCTTAAATAAGAAAAATATAATGACTTCTACCAGAAATGTTTTTTTTTTATTTAAAAAGAGCCCTGTGGTAGAAAACATTTCTTGTCCTGCGGTTTGAGGCTCTAATAAAAAGATCTACTTGATCCAGAGTATTCTGCTTAGAACAGACCACTTCAACTTAGCAATCCTAAGGGATAGTCACTGAGTCTTGTTGCTTTTCATAGAAAATGGCCGACTGAAAAATGAAGGTACTTGAACTGAAATGGCATATTTGATGATCTAAAATCTCCCTTAGTACAACCAGACATAATTGTGGCTTCAATCATTTGGAGAATAAGAGTGCTGACAGTTTGTCTCGGATATTTTATCGAGTTTTGGTGCATCCAAATTTCGTAGCAACGTAATGCCTAATCCTACATGCTGTTGCAGAGTGAGAGAGCAGCAAGATGAAAAGAACTGAGAAACTTTGTTGGGTTGTTGACAGCATCGTCCACTGGGAGTGCCCACTGACTTGTATAATCTGAAATAGGTTTATGACTGTTGAATGATGACGAAATTAATATCATCCATGTTATTTTTGCGAGCTATGATAACACGTTCAGAAAGCTATTTATGGCTTGTATTATTTGATGAAAGCTTAAAATAATCTTTGAATAACATTTCTTGAGATGTCTCGATTATTACTCCACATTTTTCTTTTCTTTGTTTCTGTAATTGTATTTTGACATATCCATTCTTAGTGTCAACTGGTAGCTGACCAGTGTCCTCAAAGAAAGTAGAATTTTGCAAACTAGACGGTTGACATGTCTCTGTTGAATCAACTCTCATGTTTATAGAGAGATAAAATTTTTCTTCTTGTCTTCAAATATACTTTTCTCAGACTCAACAAAGTAACTTGCAAATCATACTCTGCCATCTTAAAAAAATTCGACGCATTAGATAATGTAGTCCATGGTACAATATTAGGAAAAAATATGATGCGAAGGTTATAGCCGAAACAACTTTAGGATTTGAACTCAGAGCGCAAAAAGTCGAAACAATTGCTGCAAAATAATTTTTCCTGACACTCTGATGATACCGCACTAAATATGCGGAGCACGCTTGCCTTGGGCCTGTAACTCCAAGGCCTAAGACAAGGCAAATGGAACGCCGTTGTTTATATATGATGTACCTTTGGCATCAAAACATGGCGGAACCCATAGCTCTCCAGTTCTGACTGCAGTTGATTTCTTCCAAAGAGAGAGAGAGGGGGAGGGAGGGGGGAGAAGAAGAAGAAGAAGAAGAAGAAGAAGAAGAAGAAGAAGAAGAAGAAGAAGAAGAAGAAGAAGAAGAAGAAGAAGACTCTCTGCCAGTACTTTATCGACTTCCCAAAGATGAAAGGCAAAGTTGACCTAGACAAGATTTGAACTCTGTTAACTCCCAAACACCCCAGTCAGCTTACAATCGACTAATTATATTGCTATATAATACTAAAGTATTGCCATTAAAGACACTCAGTTGTTTAATTCCTTTCGAAAAATAAAACAGAACCAAAACGGCACCCCACTACCTCTCCTACCACGTTCTTGACCGACATCCTTAGTAAGTTACAATTAATGTAGAATTAATAGATTTCAGTATTTCACACCATCTGGTTCTGACGCACACACACTCTTTATCGTCCTCTTTATCGGTTTGACCCTTGTGTTAAGTGTAGGATTTAGAAATGAGAGATAACAGGATGAGAGTGTTTCTGATGCTGTTTCACCTAACAGAGCGGATCTATAATGAAAGATGCCGCAGCCGTGACCATGTTTTATTTATTTATTTATTTATCTTTTTATTTATTTTATTTATTTATTTTATAACAGTGTCTACTACGTTGCTTAATGTATTCTTCTTCTTGCTTTTAATGATTTTATTGTTGTTGAATGATTAACCCCAGGTCAGCAGGTCCGTCCTATCTGAGTTGACCTACGATCAAAGGTATTCCTGCAATGACTGTCTTTGAAAAAGGTAAACTGATACACACTTGATCTTTGTTAATCAGTTTTTAAAAAAGTAAAAATCCATAATTTGCCAATTATTCCAAGTACAAAGTATCTAGAATTACATTATTTGGATCTTTCTGAATTGACGGGCAGCACTTTTCATTTATGTTTTATGAAGTGATTTTGGTACCGAAACACTTTCAAACTTCGTATACTTGTATATTTTGTGTTATAGAACAGATAAAAATTTTGTATTCGAAGTTATTTCATGTAAAAAATTGTCGTATTTCGGTAATTTCAACTAATCACTGACGTCTATTGAGGTGAAAACAATTACTGCTGTGGAATGTAAATAACATGTTTTAACGGTGTCATGGGATCCTTTCCCTTGAATAAAATTAGTGCTGTTGTTTGTCAACAACAACTATCGGTGATACTGTTATTTATGACATCGTCCGTGCGTTTGTACTGGTTTTAGTTTTAGGGTTCGGGTTAGGGTTCGGGTTAGGGTTCGGGTTTTAGAGTTAGGGTTAGTTTTATGGTTAGGGTTAGGGTTATGATTATTTTGCCATAACCTCACTCATAACCCTAACCCTAAATTAGCAGGGAATAACGATCTTGACACCGGCAAAAATCATTGTTTGCAAAAACAGCAGTAACTGTATTCAGCTGAATAGACGTCAGTGATTGGTTGACATTACAGAAATACGACAACATGAAATAACTTCCGATGTAGAAATTTTTTTAAGAAGGCTAAGAGAAAAAGTTGTTTTATATGACACATTCTACCAGTATCCCAAGTTTGAAAGTGTTTCGTTAAGAAAACAAGTGGTGCCCGTCAATTCAGAAAGATCCCATTATTCAATGTGCTTTTTCTATTCTAAAAATTGCTGGGCACGTTGTTAAGTAACAATCCAGTCTTTTTCTATATCGAGGATTACATTGTCCAATGTATCCATCATTATGTAAAGCAGTAGCATGTCATTTGAAGAAAAAGGACGAGCAAACACGTTGAGGCTTTCGCGTCAACGCATTTGTTAAGACGTTGAAAAAACATTCAGAGTTGCTTAAAGGTAATTCAACGGTTCGACTCAGTTATTCCTTTCATATTTATAATTTTCAATGTACACAACATATATTGTGGACTCTTCTGTTGCAGATAACAGATTAGAGCAAGGGTTCTCAATCGGGGTTCACATGGCCCTTGGGGGTCCAGATAAGATTTTGTTGTTAAAAATTATGTTCAATAAATTGGTTATACTTCTACAATACATAAAATATCTTAATTGTTTTTTTTACACAATTCCTAATAATATTTGATTTTAAAAGTATAATAGAATTTTTAAACATCATTCGGCTATGATGGTCCATCCGAGTAAAATAGAGATTAAAAGGGTTCATAGGTAAAAAAATAATAAAAAGGAGTGGCTGTGTGGTAAGTAGCTTGCTTACCAACCACATGGTTCCGGGTTCAGTCCCACTGCGTGGCACCTTGGGCAAGTGTCTTCTACTATAGCCTCGGGCCGACCAAAGCCTTGTGAGTGGATTTGGTAGACGGAAACTGAAAGAAGCCCGTCGTAAATATATGTATATATATATATATATATATATATATATATATATGTATATATGTGTGTGTGTATGTGTTTGTGTGTCTGTGTTTGTCCTTCCAGTATCGCTTGACAACCGATGTTGGTGTGCTTACGTCCCTGTAACCTAGCGGTTCGGCAACAGAGACCAATAGAATAACTACTAGGCTTCCAAAGAATAAGTCCTGGAGTCGATTTGCTCGACTAAAGGCGGTGCTCCAGCATGGCCACAGTCAAAAAGACTGAAACAAGTAAAAGAGTAAAGAGTAAACACTGGATTAGAGTCTTGCAATTTCTTCTTGAACAACCTGAACAGATGAATTGTTTACAGTGATTAAACGTTTGTGCTGCACATTAGCTCACTCCCCCCGTCAAACTGACGTTGCTTGAACAGGTGCACGGTCTGCTCAACGTCAAGTGTCACAGTAATCGCAAAGCAGCGTTAAATGAAGTGTTTTGCTCAAGAAATACTCTGCCCTGCCCTGTCCGGGAATAGACACGACTGTACTTAAATAGTGAGTGCAACATCCTATCCACTAGGCCACGTGACTTCATACATACATACATGCATGCATACATACATACATACATACATACATACATACATATATACATAAATACATATATACATACATACATGCATATATACATACATATGTGTATATGCATATATATATATATATATATATATATGCGTGGCTTAGCGGTTAGGGTATTCGGCTGGCGATCGTAAGGTCGTGGGTTCGATTCCCAGTGCTGCGTTGTGTCCTTGAGGAAGACACTTTGTTTCTCGTTGCTCCAGTCCACTTAGCTGGCAAAAATGAGTAGTACTTGTATTTCAAAGAGCCAGCCTCCTGAGAACTATATTAAGGGTACGCGTGTCTGTGGAGTGCTCTGCCACATATACGTTAATTTCACGAGCTGGCTGTTCCGTTGGTCGAATCAACCGGAACCCTCGTCGTCGTAAGCGACGGAGTGCCATATGTATATATACATGTTCATACACACTGACTTACAAACTTTATAAGTTGTTTTAATACACGACAGTCACCGCAAGAATTAGGGCCCAATATCAATTCCAAATTAAAACTCCCTTATTCCAAATTGCACATTTAACAATGTCGAGAGCTGCATATACTTTAAGTCTATGTAATGCTATGTTCATTAAGGGTAATTTAGATTTAAAATTGTGTGCCAAATTACCAGGATTTCGAACTCCGTGTATATCCGCGCTCGTGTTATTGTATTTTGTATCACTTGTTATGAATCTAAGAATTGGGTGTTTCACAGAGTGCGTGTGAATAATAAACAAAACGCGAGAGACTGTTTATTAGATATTTAGTTACACCAATTCACTAGTCGTTCGCTGTCATGATGATGATTGATTCTGTTAAGATTTCTATAATCCAATACAATCGTATAAAACTTACATGTCTCTGATGGTTTGGCAGTAAGTCGTGCTTATATAGCTTTTATTAGGTAACTATTAATCACTTTGTGTTAATGAAACGTACGTAGAATGATGTAATTAATATCCTAAACATGATCTTCCACATTTTACACACACACAAACACACAATCAGACACACACAAATACACAGCTATCATGTAATGTAAACAGAATGAACAGAAAATAAATTAAGGCGTACATATCAAAATTTGATATACTATTCTGAATATTTAATGAAACGTTCCTCAATCTTATTTACTCTTGGGGAACCCTAGAAATTCATTCCATATTTCAAGGAAATCCTATATAAATAATGTTAAATATCTTTACCTCCTTTTCCTTTACCCTCTTTTTTTCATAAACTTAAATTTCATGAGAGATTAATTAAGCAAATCATAAAAAATATCTTTGAAAAGCTTGACAGTACTAAATCCAATTAACGCCACAAAAAGAAAAAGAAAAGAAAAGGAAAAAGAACGGCAAAAAAAATGGATTTTAACAAATCTCGTCTCAACCAAATTCTTCTAGAATTCCCTATGATGAGGTCATTTTCCTCGTTGGATCATCTTAATATCTACAGATGTACCAGGATTTCCCTACTTAAAGGAATATAGCGTGGGTACATAATTGATTCCGATTTAGGCACAAAGCCAGCAATTTGGCATAAAGCCAGTAATTTGGAACAAAGCCAGCAATTTGGCGCAAAGCCAGCAGTTCACAAAGCAAAGGGAGGTTGTAAGTCAACTACATCGCCCCCAGTATTCAACAGGTACTTATTTTATCGACCCGAAAGGATGAAAAGCAAAGTCGATCTCGGTGGAATTTGAAGTCAGAACATAAAGACAGATGAAATGCCACTAAGCATTTTGCCCAGCGTGCGAACGATTCTTCCCGCTTGCCGCCTTAAGACCAGCAATTATTAGGTGAGCAATTTAGCTGATATCCACTATCCCAGTATATGAGAGATACTTTAGAGACCCCGGATGGATGAAAGGCAAAGTGGGCTTGGGCAAGATTAAAACTCAGAACTTAAAGAGTCAGAATAAATAACGTGAAGTATATTTTCCGATGCTATAATAATTCTCCCACTCGTCTCATTGCCGTGAACGTATAATAAAATTACGGCCGCCTACACTTTTTTCCTGCAAAATAGGGGTAGTTTATCCTGTTCAGGCTATATTATTAGCATTATCCTGCGATTGAGAACTTAAAAAATCACTTCTTTAACTTTCTAAGACATCTCAACGCTTCTAAAAACAAACTTCGTTTGTTTGTTTACGTTCATCGTAATTTGAATTTTATATATATGTATATATATATATATATATATATATATATATATATACGCACACACACACAAACTGAAATGCACATTTGCATTTAATTAGTCTATTTATCAGTATTTTAACTGGAACTCTTAGCAGCCTCTCACAGAATCCTAGAATTCTCTGGAACAACGGTTGGGAAACGCGAATCTGATGATTCACCGAATTCTTTATATTTCTTAGGTACAAAGCGTTAGGATTGTTTTATATTCCACTGGCATGTGTTTTAACTATCATATATTCTCCCGTGACTATTTATTAAAAATCCCAATAATGTTCTCTAGAGTTAGCTATATCTTTTCGATCCGATTTTCTATACCCAAAATAGTTAGTTATTCACTACGAACAATTACCACAAGTTTACTATTCACCGTTGTTGACCTGCCCCTAAGTCGTTTGTGCTTACAGTAGTAAGATAATTTGCTACGATCAGGTGCTAAAGAAAAGCCCACAGGGATATCTAAAACGAGATTTCGCTTCAGGCATTTAAATAAGCTATTTTTTTTTCATTTACACTCCTGTGTGGATATATTTGATTAAAAAAAAAAATCTCATGATAGATAGAGTTCTTTTCTGAGAATGAGTATCCAACACACATTTGAACGCTTCACGTAATTTTCAGGCAAAGTCATTGACGATCAGTAGAGTCCATTCAAAGAATTTCCAGAGTTTCCGGCCTGTTTTCACACCAAATAATCGGGTTCGATTCTCGGACTTAGTAAAAGACACTTAAAATGCCAAGCAGCTGGACGAACCTGAGTACTCACGACTGCGAAGAAAACTTCTTAATCATTCGACCATGCTTGCAATTACGACATTCTGTTTCTCGGCTGATGTTGATATTGATGTCGTTGGTCATTATATTGTGTTGCAGTTGTTGTGGACGAGATTGTTTAACGTCTAGTCATCTACGATCAACGACATTCCGGCCATAATCACCACGTCACATGTTGGGGCGCGGCGGGAAAGTACATACTGTATCCTTGTATATTTTAAAGAAAGTAGAATATAATTTGAAGATGATTCGGCTGTTATTACTCGCTTCTCAATTAACATTCACATGCTGCAAAGAGGCTCGTTTCTCATTTTGTTCACGTTTTTTTTGACGTCCTGTACACACATATACATGTATATATACATATATATGTAGGCATGTACATGTATATATGTATATATGCAAATATGTATATATATTATTTATATTATATTATATTACATTATATATATATATATATATATATATATATATATATATATATATATATATATATATATATATATATTCAATAATATGTATATATATTCAAAAAATAATAAAGGGTAAAATTAATTAATTAATAATAAATAATTTTACCAAGTAGTTTGGTATGTTAAAATAACCTTTATCGGTAACCTTATACAAAAATTCTATAATTATAAGCATAATTATTATTAGGGTTCAGCAAATTGGTTCACCACATACCGAAATTTAGAAATAGCAGTTAAATACTATTTCTCTACCATAGGATATCTCCCAGACAGCAATATTCTTAATTTACGTAGGTAAAGAGAAAAAATAACGAATCCACCCGGCTTTGATCAAACACATACGCGTTTCTGGATTATATATATATATATATATATATATATATATATATATATATTCAATAATATGTATATATATTCAAAAAATAATAAAGGGTAAAATTAATTAATTAATAATAAATAATTTTACCAAGTAGTTTGGTATGTTAAAATAACCTTTATCGGTAACCTTATACAAAAATTCTATAATTATAAGCATAATTATTATTAGGGTTCAGCAAATTGGTTCACCACATACCGAAATTTAGAAATAGCAGTTAAATACTATTTCTCTACCATAGGATATCTCCCAGACAGCAATATTCTTAATTTACGTAGGTAAAGAGAAAAAATAACGAATCCACCCGGCTTTGATCAAACACATACGCGTTTCTGGATTATATATATATATATATATATATATATATATATATGTGTGTGTGTGAGTGTGTGTATGTGTGTGTGTGTGTGTGTGTGTGTGTGTGTGTGTGTGTGTGTGTGTAGGTCTGTGCGGTGGTTCGGCAAAAGATACCTATAGAATAAGTACTAAGCTTGCAAAGAATAAGTCCTGAGGTCGATTTGTTCGACTAAAGGCGGTGCTCCAGCATGGCCGCAGTCAAATGACTGAAACAAATAAAGAAAGAATATAAACGTAAGTATATACATGTGTGTATATATATATATATATATATATATATATATATATATATATATGTATGTGTGTGTGTGTGTGTATGTGTGTGTGTGTGTGTGTATAATACAATATATATTTATATATGTATTACGCGCAGGCACACGCACGTACACACACACACACACACACACGCACACACACACACACACATGTATGTTCTCTACCCCAATTCTTTCCGTTACTCCTTTCTCTCATCACACCATAACAAACATAACACCATTATTTTCTTTCTTTCTCTTACCAACCTCTCCACTGATCCCCACCCACAGATGTCTATGTTTGTGTGCATGTGACTCTGTGTGTGTGTGTGTGTGTGTGTGTGTGTGTGTGTGTGTGTGTGTGTGTGTGTATGTTTGTGTGTTTATGTGTGTCTTTCCTATCTATATGACTTACATGTATATGTACGAGTGTTGACGTGTGTGTCTGCTACTGGTTTTGAGTGTCAATGTGTACTTGCCCGTTGGTGTGTGTGTGTGTGTGTGTGTGTGTGAGTGTGTAACTACGTGTTCGATTGTGCCTGTGTATATGTCCGTTGCTGTTTGTTGTATGTGTATGCGTGATTGTGTGTGTGCGCGCTCTTCTAGTCGCAGGAACAATTTTCTGGTTTCGCCATTAGCTCAAACACACACACACACACATACACACACACACACACACACGCATACACACACACACACACATACACACACACACAGAGAAAGCCGTTGATTAAGGAGTTGAAAAAAAAAGGGGTCGTTTGCAGTGAAAAATAAAGGGGTCAAAGTTTGGGAAGGAATTGAGGAGGCATTGGGTAGGGGGTAAGGAAACAAAACACAAACTCTTGACTTGTATGTGTGGGAGGTGACAGATTTGACTGATATGGCAGTAGTGTTGAATGATTGGAGAGTGAATGGCGGCGGCAGTGGCGGTGGTGATGATGATGATGATGATGATGATGATGGGGCTGGGTGGTGGTGATGGGGCTGGGTGGCGGTGATGATGATGAGGGTAGTTGGTGGAGGAGTGTCGGGTTCATGGCAGTGGTTGTCGCGGTTGTAGTAGTGTAGTAGGTGTTCATGCCGGTGGTGGTAGAGGTAGCTGTATTAATGGTAGCGGTTGTAATGGGGGTGGGGTGGTGGTGGTGGTAGTGGTAGTAGTTGTGGTGATAGTGGTGCTAGTAGCAACTGTGGTGGAGGTCGCGGTTCTGGTGCTACTGGTGGGACAGCTATTCTAACACTGCCTGTCGAGCCATCAAAGCGATCCACCCATGACCATCCCATGGTTTTTCAACACGCAAGGCATCTCGAGACCACAATAGCCAACTTTCGTCAATTAGAAAAAAAGATGTTTGATTAATAATATTTGAGGGGTCTTTCGCTGTAGTTTTACACAATATAGGCGCAGGAGTGGCTGTGTGGTAGGTAGCTTGCTTACAAACCACATGGTTCCGAGTTCAGTCCCACTGCGTGGCACCTTGGGCAAGTGTCTTCTACTATAGCCTCGGGCCGACCAAAGCCTTGTGAGTGGATTTGGTAGACGGAAACTGAAAGATACCCGTCGTATATATATGTATATGTATATATATATGTGTGTGTGTGTTTGTGTGTCTGTGTTTGTCCCCCCAACATCGCTTGACAACCGATGCCGGTGTGTTTATGCCCCCGTAACCTAGCGGTTCGGCAAAAGAGACCGATAGAATAAGTACTAGGCTTCCAAAGAATAAGTCCTGGGGTCGATTTGTTCAAATGACTGAAACAAGTAAAAGAGTAAATTATAACATTGTTGGCTTGTGGTCGCACTGATAATCGATAGTGTAGAGGTGGAAATGGTGTTATAATCTTTATTCGTTGCTTTATGTGTATAGTTGCTATGGAATTAGTGCTGGCTGCCTTCCACATCAGGATTAGCCTAGACACCGCAAGCGTCCGTTTCCAGCTCTACCCAGCGGGGCTAAAACGAGGGAACAGTAAAAGCTTGAAGATATAGCAGTTTTCCCGTTCCGTGACGGTAAGTCCCTCAACTGGGACGCCACATGCTGTAACATCTCCTCTATCGGCAACTTGGGGCGTTCAGCTACCAGCCCAGGCTCTGCAGCTCGTCAGGCTGCGAAAAGCAAATTTTTAAAATATCGTTCGCTCACTGAAACATTTATGGTCGAGCCTGTGCCAGTGAACACCTCTTGCGTCCTCGGGCCCAGGACCATACCCCATGCTCACTGCTATCGTGACGGAGATGGCTATCTGTAAGTGCGAGCTCTGTGATTCAGAGTAGCTGTTCCAGCGAATCTCCCTCGCCATCGTCTGGGGCAACGCCTTTTCCATTTTGTCTGCTGGGACCAAAAGGCAGTCTGAATTACAGTAAATCGAGAGAATGTAAAAATTTTGTAGTTTACTACACGAAAAATAAATTTATACAATCCCTCTAGCATTGTGGAATTAATGGAGCCATTAAACTAAGGGCATATTCATGTATGTGTACGCGGTCTAATCAATAAGTATCTGGACTGTTGCCATAGTAACGAAGCTAAAGCACGCAGGGTGAAGCCGTTTGGCAAATATTGACCTTGAACTCTGCTGTGCATGCGCACTAAGTCTTAACGTTCTTTCTTACTTCCGCTGTTTACAGTAGTGCTCGGAAGGAAGGTGTGTAGCGTGTGATCGTCGCATTGACCATGACAGAGAGAGTTGAGCAGAGAATCTGCATCAAATTTTGCCAAAAGCTTGGCGATACCTGTTCAGAGGCCTATGAGAAGGTTCCCCGAAACAAATCCTACGTCCTGATAACAAATGGATTCGTGGCACTTGTATCAAATCAATACCACCTAGTCTGAAGGACGAGAGAGCGGGACTGGCTTTGCACAAAGCAAGGCCACTATAGGAAACCTTTGCCGCCTTTTAGAAGCAGAGACGCAAAGACAGTTACGAACAGTTATACTTAACCAATATTTGACATACTTTGTAGCTCTGTGGATGTTGCGAACGTACTGAGTTGTCTTTCCTTCATGGCGTATCCATGAGTGGAGAGATGGTAAGTGTACTTAGGGCAAGGCACTTGCTTCTGGAAACAAGCCAAGGCGCAGCACAGGGGGTTAAGCTACTTGTCTCTGCAATACATACATGCATGCCTGCATATATACATGCATGCATACATAAATACACACATGTACACACACATTACCACACATATATACTTGCATACTACACACATACATACATACGCACATACATACACACATACATACACGCATACATACATACGCATACATAATGTATGCATAATACATGCATACATACATACATACATACATACATACACACATCCACACATACCACACATACATACACACACACCACACATACACACATTCATACATATAGCCACATACTACACACATACATACATACACACATACATACATGCATGCGTACATACATACATACATACATACATAATTGTCGTGATTATCAATTTTATCGTCTTTTCCTTTTGTCTTAATGATTTACTATATATTGTCCTTTCCTCGTGTATTACTGTCCTTAGCTTCTTCTTCTTCTTCTTCTTCTTCTTCTTCTTCTTCTTCTTCTTCTTCTTCTTCGTCGTCTTCTTCTTCTTCTTCTTCTTCTTCTTCTTCTTCCTTCCTTCCTTCCTTTCTTCCTTCCTTCCTTCCTACATGTGTGTTTATGTATGTGTGGTTGTGTTTGTGTATGTGCATGTGCGCGCTTGAGAGAGAGAGAGAGAGAGATAAAGAAAGAAAGAGAGAAAAGGTTCGGTTTCTTTTAGGCCCACATTTGTATTCTAGAATTAAATTATTTCTATAATTATATACAAATTGAATTATGTACGTACACACACACACACACACACACACACACACACACACACACACACACACACACACACACACACACACACACACACATTTATGTATGTATATATATGCACGTACATACATATATGTATTTCTAAAATTATTAATAAGCAAATTAAGTAAATCCACATAAGTAATTATTCCTGTCCTTCGTCTATTGCAACTTCAACCTTATAAGCTTTACAGGGCCCAATCATCGGAGATGAAAGCATCATCAAATATATGTGTAAATACACGATGATGTAAACAATGCCAAATTGTAATTAATTCGTTATAATTAAGTGCATAGTAAATTAAACAGAGGTTGAAATGTCTATGTTTGCATTTATTAAAGTGCATTTGTGTCTATACGCGTATGTATGTATCTCAGATCGTGTTTTCTTTTGATACTAATTATTATTTCTCTTGCAACTAACTGGTTGCATTCATAGAGATACAACCAATACCATTCCCAGTCGGAGGAGAAATCTTAATTTATCTTGGTTATTATATTCACTCATGATGACACAAGTATAAACCATAAAGTGTCAGATTTCAGTTGAATGTTCATAAAAATCTACGAAGGGGTGCTGAAAAGACTTTGGTTTAAAGGGTTCTCGTGAAAGGCCTGACTGGAGGCTCAACCTTCCGAGTTCTTTTACCGGGTTTAGAAAAATTGAAGGAACGCTGGAATAAGTGGGGAATATGTTAAATAAAATGATAATTAGAGAGGAATATGTTAAATAAAATGATAATTAACTGATTCTCCTGTGTTTTCTTTTACCCGAAGCCAGGGACTTTTCAGCATCTCTTCATAATACATACATACATACATACATACATACATACATACATATGAGAGAGTGCTGAAAAGTTCTTGGCTTTAAGGGCATCGTGAAAAGCCTGGCTGGAGGCTCAACCTTTCGAGTTCTTTTACAGGGCTTAGAAAAACTGAAGGACCACTGCAATAAGTGTGTGAAGTGGAGAAGGGAATATGTTGAATAAAACCATAATTAACTGATCCTCTTGTATTTTCTTTTACTCAAAGTCAGGAACTTTTCAATACTTCCTCGTAAATAATAATAATAATAATAATAATAATAATAATAATAATAATAATAATAATAATAATAATAATAATAATGCATTTCTGTCTTAATATTTGTAGCAGATTCGTAGGTGAATACCTGATTGCTGGTGTTTTTCGTCATCGGAGAACACCTCCACCCTTTAAGCCAATAGTTTTCAACCGGGATCCATATGGCCCTTTGGGGTCCATATAAGATTTTGTTATTAAACTTTATTGCACATAAATTGCTTATAATTCTACAATATGCAAAATATATTAATGTTTTTACACAGTGCCTAAAATTTAATTATACAAATACAATAGGATTTTTTCATACATTGAATATCTATAGAGGTTCAGTAGAGTAAAATAGAAATCAAAGGGGTCCATAGATTTAAAAAAAGGGTTGAGAACTACTACTTTAAACGATGTGTGTTTATAAAACACGCAATTATATATATATATATATATATATATCTTAAAGGAGAAGGAAAAGGGAAAATAAACCAAGGCAGAACGAGCCTCTCTGGTTATTTAGAACATTTAATTAGAGTAAAGGCGATTCAAAAAAGAAGTAGAAGTAAGTAATGTCTTCCAGCTGTTTCTGGGACATTCCGTCGTCAGAGAAAAAGTGTGTGTATGCAGGAAAGTTCCAGATAGAGATTTAACAGTAAACAGAAGAATAAAACAGTAGATAGAAGAATAAAGACAAGTTCACACTTCATCTTACTCCGCAAGGAATGGGGGTTTGTCCGTATTTCCGTGAAGGTATACCTCCTTAAGTATAATCCTATGTAAATCCAAGCCGTAGTTCGAGTGATGCATTCAGATTGAAGGAATAGATATAGCTGTCAGCGTTCGTGTAGACAGTGTAAGAAAAGTTACCAGCAGGGATATATGCATATGTATATACATATATATGTAAGTATGTAAATATATGCATATATATAGGCACAAGAGTGGTTGTGTGGTAAGTAGCTTGCTTACCAACCACATGGTTCCGGGTTCAGTCCCACTGCGTGGCACATTAGGCAAGTGTCTTCCACTATAGCCTCGGGCCGACCAAAGCCTTGTGAGTGGATTTGGTAGACGGAAACTGAAAGAAGCCCGTCGTATATATGTGTATCTCTCTCTCTCTATATATATGTGTGTGTATGTTTGTGTGTCTGTGTTCGTCCCTCTAGCATTGCTTGACAACCGATGCTGGTGTGTTTACGTCCCCGTACGGCAAAAGAGACCGATAGATTAAGTACAAGGCTTACAAAGAATAAGTCCTGGGGTCGATTTGCTCGACTAAAGGCGGTTCTCCAGCATGGCCGAAGTCAGATGACTGAAACAAGTAAAAGAGTATATATATATATATATATATATATATATATGCATATATTATTCATATCATTATATGATTTCCAAGTAAGTTTATCTTAATAATTTTGATGCAATACTCTGTACTGTTCTCTCTTCCGCTTTCGTTTCCTCTCTCTTCTTTTCTCTAATTTTTTTTATCTCCCCTTCTCCCCCTTTCGTCTTTTCTCTCCCATCCTTTCTCTAATTCTTTTCCTCTCGCCTTCACCTTTTTCTATCTGTCGCTCTCTCTTTCCCACTCTTCTTCCTTTACTCTCTCGTTGCTCACACGTGACCATCGGCCATCTTTCTTTTCCTAACTTGAACTTCTTTCTTTCCTTTTGATCTGCCACGCAGATCACACGCATTCTTGTCTGTCTCCCCTCCTATCTTTTCTCCTGTCAAAGCTTGTTCCTCCAGCGTTCGCCACCTTACCTCGTTATGGCTTACTGTTTGTTTTCACTGTCCTGTTTTTGTTACCAACTTTGACCTTCCGCAAATCCCAAATTTTATTTTGCTTTGCGGGAGCAACTGCTACATTTTGTCGTAATTGCTCCAAATGTGAAGTAGATAAAATAGCCGAGAACTGGTGAAGGGTCGTTCTTTATGTTACTTGTCTTGTTTTCCATTGGTTTCTTTCCTTGCTCGCTAAAAATGTTCGTATTCCATGTCTTCGTGTTTCATGCTGTTTACGTTTTATGACCTCCTGTACCCATATATGCATATGTATATACATATATATGTATGTACATATATGTATGTATATATACATATATATATACTATATATATATATATATATATATATATATATATATATATATATATATATATATATATATATATATATATATATATATATATATATATATATATGTATATATATATATATGTATGTATGTATGTATGTACGTATGTATAAATATACATACAGACACGCATTCGTGTGCACAAATATGCACACTCACATACACTTAGTTCAAGAACAAAGACGATCATTTTAAAATTTGGTGCTCTCTGCAACGTAAGATACAGAGTTACATAATTTATTAATAGGATCTCTATGCGAGATCTCATACGTTTCGTTGTCAGACGAAATTGTCATGGAGAGACCTTGCTGATTTGCAAAACGCAATTAGACTCCATATGCCAGAGTTCATGCAGCCTCAAGGAAAAGAGATGATATCAAAAGCAAAGACAAAAAAGACCTGTTGCCCGGTGGCTCTTTGATTTAGATCTGGAGTTTGTTTGTAAACAATAACCAGAATTTTGGCAGAGTATGTAATGACGTCAGGAATAATCTCGCCAATAAGATTTTATGTAAATAATACCTGATGTTTTTTTAGTGATGACGTCACTACAGATCTGTCCAATTTGATTTCTTCCATTTCTTCTAGAGCCTCGAAAAGAGACCAGCTCCGAAGAAATGATAGACCAGGGTTCTCAACCTTTCGATTACTATTTCATTCTGGTGGATCTCCACAGCCATACATCTCTTTCGAAATGCCTTTTCATCCATTAACTTGTGTGGGTTGAACTATGTAAAATGTATGAGAAAGAAACTTAGCTGTTTCTTGCAAAACATAATTCTGTTGTGGTTTCCCAAAGATACTATCTTGTTGTATGGGCCCCCGACAAAATCTTATATGGACACTCAACGGCTGTATAGATCCCAGTTGGGAATCACTGAGATAGAAAGAAAGATGAAATTTCAGGAGCCGTGAGGCATAATGTCAGTCAAATTCTTGTATTCGGCAACGTCCTCCATAGCTGCAACTGTCAAATGATGTATTGTGAAACGAAATGGCTATACTAACACTAACATTCTCTCCTCTTTCGGAGGAACACTCTATCTTTTCTGTGAATGCACACGTTCCTACTCTGAATAGAACTTTTTGACGTTACTCTGTTTCGTCCTTCTTTAGACCGTCGTGACCTGCACACGCTTTTAATAATAAATATGCGATAAATTGAAAACGACCTCAACCATCCAACTTTTCCTTTATCCCTTTCATCACACAGTTCAAAAACCAAGGGCGGCGTTAGTAGATGCCTAATGCTTCAATTTAGATAAATTTCATACTTTTGAACATAAGTCTTTAGGAAACTAATGGTGAGAGGCTTGCGAAACGGAGAGATCCAGGAGGTATAGTGAAAAGAGAGATATCTTATATGAGAGAGGCTGTGGGTGGACTTAAAAGACAAATCAACTCAAACTTCCGGCTTCTACACCAAAACCGGAAGTTACGTAGCCATATGTAAACAAAAAACCTAGTGGATAGTATTAGGTGGGTTATATGTCTTCGAACAAGAAAAGGCGACCGAGTGAACATTATCCGACACGTTGAAGATATTTGATGAATTAGAAGCAGCATATTGCCAGCCTCATATACAAGATCGTTTTGATGGAAATAATACCAGCATCCTAAATAAACACAAGATGCAACGGTTATAAAATAGGAGTGATTTTCGAGGCAGTTGCAATGGGAAGTGGGTGTGAAGATCTTAAAGCTGTCATTTGATGTATGTAAGAGATATCAAAAGATAAAAAGTAACGAGTAAACACAGAAATGTAAATGTTGTATACGTAAATTGTGGAAGAAAGAAAGGCCCAAACGATCGCAGGACTAGACGATGCAACCATCGTAGAAACATAAAGAAATGGGGGAAGTGGAAGGGGGAAAATCAATAAATGCCTAGGTATAGGATCAGAAAATCTATAAAAGTAATAATACATTTAATGTCTTCTGTACATATACGTGTGTGTGTGTGTGTGTGTGTGTGTGTGTGTGTGTGTGTGTCTGTGCATGTATATATGTATATATATATATATATATATATATATATATATATATACACACACATATATATACATATGTATGTATACATATATATATATGTATATACGTGTATACATACATAAATACATATATATATATATATATATATATATATATATATATATATATATATATATATATATATATATATATATATATATATATATATATATATACACATACATACAAATAAACGCATTTGATTTACACGTAGATACCTTCGTGCGTGCGCATGTGTGAGCAATAAATATTTTCATCTTTGTTAAATAATTATACGGTGTACTCTTACGTGTAAAATAGCTCTGAGCTCTTTATTCAAGTGTGTGGATGTTTCTTCTGCCTAACACTCTCACTGGTATGTATGTATGTATGTATGTATGTATGTGCATGTATCTATCTATCTATCTATCTATCTATCTATCTATCTATCTATCTATCTATTATCTATCTATCTATCTATCTATCTATCTATCTATCTATCTATCTATCTATTATCTATCTATCTATCTATCTATCTATCTATCTATCTATCTATCTATCTATGTATATATAAGTATCTATTTATGTATGCATTCCTGTATGTACGTATATACCTAAGTATGAGTTTTTGCATATGATACATATAAACATTTTGAAGGATGCTCTAAATTTGAAATCTGTTTCGTTCTCGAATATTTCTCTGAGTGTTAATTTCAATTTCGTAAATTTTACGATATATGCAAATCCGTTGTACTTTTACATTCGCATATATTAGTGCAGTTTGCCTTGTGATTGAGAACAGAACACAGGCAACAGGAAAGGAACGTTACAAAAAAAAAAAGAAGAAAGAAACGAGGGAAAGAATGGAAGGTATGAAATGTAAATAGAAAATTAATCATATTTCCTTTATGGATAAAAACGAAGCCAAACAATTAACCTTTCGCCTATCCAAAGCATTTCCATAAGTTTGTCCTAAGTGTCCACGTTCGTTTTCAGACTCTTAGCTAGCTCTTGTTTCATACGTTCTGTGTAATATATAACCTTCCCTTCATAAATCTCAAGTTACTCTGATGGTGGAAAACAAAATGAGAATATGTATCATATATGATGCATGGATGGACCCCAGAGAAATATGTCCTGTGTATCATATGTAATACACAGGACAAGCAAAGGTTTTTTAATGGAGCAAATTTTGAAAGACAAAGATCGATGTCGGAAAGGTAGACAACTCAGGCTGACAAACTTTCAGTGGAGTAACGAAACGGTTGTGACAAAAAGAAAAAACAAAAATATCGTTTATATTAGTTTTAAAGGCCGAGAATAGATTTAACTGTCCAAAGGACGAAGAGTGTGAAAAAAAAAACAAGTTGTAGATGTCATAGAGTAGGTGTTTACACAGTCAATCCCGAAAGATAAAGTTGATATCGTTAGAGGTGAGCAGGAAGTGATGTAAAAATGTCTACACTTAGGTGAACCGTGTATAAACAGTCAGCTTTCCCCGTTAAGAGACCATCCAGTGCAAGAGACCGTGCGAAATGAATGTGATGGGATACCTTAAATTGTCAGGTCTAGTAGAATCCGGAAGTATTACTACACTTTTTGCATTTACCAGTTGAGAAAAAGTGGAAAAATATGGAAGATTATTTCCAGAGAAAACTAACAATGGCGACAGTATAACAGAAAGGTACATACATATACATAAGTGTATGTACACACACACACACACACGCACGCACATTGACACACATACACGCACGCACGGCACACACACGCACGGCACACACACGCACGCACGCAAACTGACACACACACACGCACACCCGGACACGCACGCACGGACACGCACGCACGGACACGCACGCACGGACACGCACGCACACACGCACACACACACACACACACACGGAGTCGTTAGCACACCGGACAATGTACTTTGCAGCATTTCTTTCGGTTCTTTACGTCCCTAGTTCTGTAAAATAAAGTACCAAGAAACTACTGATTAATACAATCAACTAAAACTTTCTCTTAAATCGCTGGCCGCGCACCAAACTTTGAAGTCATTATTATCAACTGACATATTCGAATTAGTGTCCTCTTTTCTCATATATAAAATAGACCTGTATGTGTTCGCTCTTCATGTGAAAACGGCTGCACGAATTAGTCCTGTATGTGTTCGCTCTTCATGTGAAAACGGCTGCACGAATTAGTCCATACTTGGAGGTGCATGAATAATTCGACCTGGGATATAATAATATGGTCTTGATTTATTCTTTTATTAAAAAGGTCTTTCAATGTCAACTTCCGGTACTGATGTAGCAACTGCAGCTAGCTAGACACACACACACACACACATGTATATACACGGTACGCCATTATGTATACAATATGCCGTTGATGAATATTTACATTTTAACCGTTTCTATTTCATTTCAGTCACATTGTTCTTTGGGTACCTGGGGGAAATATATCAACGTCACAGCTACCTACATATTTTTAGCTTGAAAATCTTACTCTTCACGTTCCTCAAAGAAACATTTTGTGTGTTGGAACTACGTCTTTTTTTTGTCTTTCTTCTAAGGATTTCTGTTACTATCTATCTATCTATCTATCGATCGCGCCATCACCGAAATGGAGCGCATCCTCTTCCGCTTTTTGTGGAAAGGAAGCGTTCCGATGGTGAGGCGATCCGTTTGTTGCCAACACCCGCTGAAAGGAGGGCTGGGCATGCCGTGGTTGATGATGCGCAGACATGCGCTGAGACTGCGACATCTCCGGCTCTACGTAGACGACGGTGAGCAGGTGTGGTCGCCGTTTGTGCGACGCGCTTTCCCGCAGCTCGTCTCCATGACCGAGCTGCAGTCGTGGATCAAAAAGAGGCCGAGGAATGGCGAATGGCACCGTGAGTGTCGCGTTGCTCTGCAACAACTTTGCCGTCCCGGGTCGACCTTGAGCGGCTGCATCACAACGAAGTCATTCTATAGGGGACTAGTGGAGGGCAGGTACGACGACGATCTCGGGGCGAACCTGGGCGTCGACGAGGAATACCTGACCCGCCTGTTCAGGACGACTTTCGGGCCGGGACCTATGGACAACTTCCAGAGATCCCTGGCCTGGCAGTGTTACCGAGAGGCGCTACCCGTTCGGGATAAGCTCTATAGACACGGCTCGCGAAATGTGGGGCCGACCTGCCCGAGATGCGGTCAGAGCGATGAAACCGTTCTGCACGCACTCGTGCAGTGTCCAACCATTTCGGAGCTGTGGGCTTATGTCGAACGACTGCTGTCGCGTGTGGGACGTGTCGGTTTATCAACCGAGTCTATCGTCAATATCTTCACTCCTCCTTCCTTTAAACGGGAAGGAAGAGCTGTATTTATCGTACTTGTGGCTATGGCCAAAGAATGCATCTGGTGGACGCGTCTGAAAGGATTAGAGACAAATACTTTCCTCTCTGGTCAATCTCTCATCAACTTTTTCAAGTATCACTTGAAAAGGAAGGTGAGAGTAGAGAGGCAAGTGTTGTCTAGCAAATGTTTCGAAAAAAGATGGATACATGTAGCAAGAATGGCACGTATAAATGACGAAGCCACCTTGACCATGATTCTATAAAACGTTTTAAAATTTTGTAAACAGAGAGTTACTTACGTTTCTTGCTTAAATAAAATAAATTTTATTTAACAAACTGTGACGCTAAAGACCGAGGTTACCGTGGTCTTTTCGTAGGTTTTTCTTTCCACGGATAACCTCCCCATTTATTGGGAATTTTTTGTATTATTTCGTATTTTTTGTAAATACCCCAAACGTTTTGCGATGTTTTTTTTTCATCGTTGTCCCCACTTTTGTTTTTTTTTCTGCTTTGTTTTCGACCCCCTCGAAAAGAAAAACTCTACATTTGTATTTTGTCCCCTCTGTGTTGAGCCCTGTGTGGCTAATAAAGAAACCTATCTATCTATCTATCTGTCTGTCTGTCTGTCTGTCTGTCTGTCTGTCTGTCTGTTTGTCTGTCTGTCTGTCTACTGTCTGCCTGCCTGCCTGCTTGCCTGCCTGCTTGTCTGTCTGTCTGTCTGTCTGTCTGTCTGTCTGTCTAAATATCTAGCTATATGTGTGTTCGCTTTTCACGCGAAAACAGCTGCACGAATTAGTACCATACTCGGGATGCAGGAATAATTTGATCCGAGACACAATAATATGGTTTTGATTTATTTTTTTATTAAGAATAAATAATATTGCTTTGCATATACAAGATTCACTTCTTTACTAAATGTACTTTTTCTCACTCATCTCCCTCCTCACTCTCTCTCTCTCTCTCACTCTCCGTCTTCCTTCCTCACTCTATCAATAACTTAATTTCTTTTGAATTTACAAATATCTATTTTTTGAATTTCGGAGGCGCGTTCCCTATCTAACTTTTCACTGAACTTCCTCTCTTTCTATCTCTTACTCTATCATTCTCTCTTCATTCTGTCAACCATTCTGTCCAGCGTTTACCGCGGTAGCGATTTCTGGTACCAAAAAATTATTTCAGCTACTTTCATTGTCTACAATCCTCTGTACTGGTGTATTTGTATATCCGTAAATGACCATGCCTAGAAGGAAGGTGTCAAATTTGTCTCCAGTGTCAAGGTCAACCAAAAGAATGTCTCTGACGAGGGAAAGTGAGACAGCTGAAAAAAAAAAGGGAAACACGCCAAGAAAGAAACAGACTGTGCACTACAGCAGCCAGAAAATCTGAGAATGATGAAACAAGAGTTGTGCGTCAAAAAAAAAAAAAAAAAAGAAAAGAAAAAAGCCCTCCTGAATACTGGTGCTGCCCGTGCATCTCAAAGTTCTGAACAGGGGTATGCACGCCTGACAAGGAATAGGAACTACACTAAAGAAGGAAGAGCAGTTACAACAAATCAGAGAAGCATCTTCAATGGAGCAGCTTTCAACTATGATCCAGCAGTTATTTATGCAGATGACTTTAAAGTTTGCCATTGATGCAATGATAACTGAGTGCATAGACTGTAAAGCAAGGAAGTGACCTGGAGAGACACCTGAGCTGTGCTGTTGGAAAGGTTAAACTCGCTACAGTGCCCCAACCTCCAGAGCCATTGAAGAAACAACTATCATCAACTGACCAAGATTCTAAGCACTTCCAAAACAAAATTCGACAATACAACGCTGCACTACAGATAGCATCATTTGGAGTTACAAGAGAAATAACTGAGTCAGGATTCATGCAAACTTTGAAGATCCAAGAGCAGATTTATCATCGGACAAAAATCAGGAAATAAAACCATGTTTTGCATGTGGAGGTATATACCTGAGGGAAAAGAGTCCATTAAAAAAATCGCAGTGCTTTCGTTGTGGAAATATAGGACATATGAAGAAGCACTGTACAACAAAGCATAGCCAAAGTCAAATGACTGAAATAGGTAAAAGATAAAAAGAATATGTGTATATGTATGTATGTATGTATGTATGTATGTATGTATGTATGTATGTATGTATGTATGGATGGATGGATGCATGCATGCATGCATGCATGCATGTATGTATGTATGTATGTATGTTTGCCTGTATGTATGTACGTATCTATGTATGTGTGTGTTTGTGCGTGTATATGTGCGTCTATGTATATACATAAAATTCATGGCATGACGCAGGGACAAAAATTACGTAATCAACTTCATTAGCTTACAGTTGTTTCTGCTATAAGAAGCAATGCACTCAGAGCTGAGTGCTTGGTCTACGCGTCAAACGCTCTTTGCTGAGGCTCTTGTATATTGAATTCTAACTACAGACCATTAGTATTGTTATGTCTAAGCAAAATCATAATACATACATACATACATACATACATACATACACACACGTATATGTATATATATACACACACACACATATATAAATATATATACATATATATATGTATATAGTTTTGTATGTAGACAGTGAGAGAGACACAGACAGTAAAAGGGAGGGAAATAGAGAGAGAAAGAAAGTGGGAAGAGCGGAAGATTCATATAAAATAAGGTGAATAAATATGTGGAGAAGTATATATGTATATGGAAAAAATATATGTAAATAACATGTAAAAATATAATGGTTTTAGGGGTATATAAATTAGCAGACAAATAGATACGTGCCCTTCAATTCGCATATAAGTGTATGTGGTATAAGGCAAAGCGGATAAGTTCGCATTAAGAAAAAAACAAAACCCCAGAACAAATTTATGACACACACACACAGAGGCACACACACACACACACACACACACACACACACACACACACACACACACACACACACACATAGACGCACATTTACACACACACATATATACTTGTGTGTTTCTGTATATATAAATATGAATATACATACACATACGTACATACATAAATACATAATATATATATATATATGATATAATACAATATAATATAATATATATGTGTGTGAGTGCGTGTGTCGGTGTATGGATGTAGGAATGTGACGTATGTATGTAAATATATATGGGGTAGAACTGCGTATGTAACTATGTGTATGTCTGCATCTATGTTTGCATATATATTATTTATTTTCAAGCCGAAGCTTCACAATTTACAATTACCAGTTTCATGTTCCCATCCTGAAGCAACTGGGAAAATTGGACAACATTTCCACTTTATATAATAGACTGACTGGAAAAAAAAAGTAAGAAAATACACAAAAAAATTATTAAGAATCCCAGTGGACAAAAATGCACAACGGTTTTTTAAAGTAAGAAAAAAAAATGAATGACAGAATGACGGAACGACAAGAATAGATGGTGGAAAGAGTGTCAGAATATTGTGAGATAGAATAAAATAAATATATAAATTAATAATGATAAAAAAGCAAAACAAAAATGGACGTTAGTAATAAAAAAATAATATGGAGTTAAAAATAAAAATGGAAATAATTTAATAAGTAAATAAATAAATAAAAGAGAAGGTAAAATAATGATGACATCGTCTCAGCTGTATGCATTGTAGAAAGCTTATGCAATTGCATAAGAGAAAAAAAATACGCTCTTTCTCTTAAAGCAACTCGTGTCTATGAAACATTGTATCATCATAGAATTTGGTCAATGAAACCAAAGGCGATAGGAGTTTTAAATGAAATACTGTAAAAGTAGTGCTCACTTGAAATGGGAAATAACAATAACCCTTTCTACTAAAGGCAAAAGGCCTGCAATTTCGGAAGTGGGAATAAGTCAATTATATCAACCGCAATACTCAACTGGTACTTATTTTATCTATACCGAAAGGATGAAAGGTAAAGAAGACCTCGCCGGAATTTCAACTCAGAACGTAAAGACGGGCGAAATGCCGCAAAGCATTCTGCCCGGCGTACTAACGATTCTGTCAGCTTGCCGCCTGAATAATAATAATAATAATAATAATAATAATAATAATAATAATAATAATAATAATAATAATAATAATAATAATGATAATAATAATAATAATAATAATAATAATAATAGCAAGCAGTGGCTAATGCCCGGAATCAATACCAGGCAGTGGCTCTCATGGCTTCTGATCTTAATCGATTGGAAGTGTGATCATGTACATTGTTTTGTCTTGGTATAAAAAGATGGGCTACAGCAAATATTCTGCTCAATACCACAGATTTGCTTGTCAGTTGTTTGACCTTAACCAGTTGAGCATGTCCCTTGGTGGCTGACGATATGTGCATCTCTGATCATGAGCAGAAGTAGTGGGGGAGCATCACAGCCATGTGTTGAGAAGAATTCTTTGGGGTTTGGATAATTCACATTTGGAAACATGGGTGTTTTGCTCAACATCTTTAAGCAAACCTTATTCAGGGACCTTTTGAGCGGGATGTGCTACTTGACCAGAAGAAAATTCTAACTGGGCCCATCTGCGAGGTCATGCGCTGTTTATCTTGATATGAGATCACCATGTCGCGCACGTGGTTGTGATGCATGTGCCTGGTGTACCCTTATCAGACAGGTAGTCATGATGGCTATAATGGGCTTCGTGTATTTTACCCAGCGTCACTTTGATGGCATGTACCGCTCTCTCACTCAATAATAATAATGATAATAATAATAATAATGATAATGATGATGATGATGATGATGATAATAATAATAATAGTAGTAGTAGTAGTAGTAGTAGTAGTAGTAGTAGTTGCAGCAAATGGTAATAGTGAGACATGGTTTTGGTTGCGGAAAGGAAACCTGAAGAGGGAGACAGTAAGTTTGTTAGTAACTGCATAAGATCAAGCATTTAATAAACACAAAGACAGACAAAGACCAAGTAGATTCTCAATGTATATTATGCAACTCAAAACAGGAACGCGTCACTTATATAGTAAGTGAATGTGGCATGCTGACACAGAAAGAATACAAAAAAAGACATGACGATCTTTGGAAGGGTAATCCGCTGGGAGCTATGTAGAAGGCTAGGATTTGAACATACCGATAAATGGTATGAACATGAACCTAGTAAAGTACTAGAAAGTAAGAAATACAAGATTTTGTGGGACTTTTACATTCAGACTGACAGAGTAATAGAAGCTAGAAGGCCTGATTTAGTAGTAGTAGAGGATAGAAAGTACCAGCAATTGAATTTACAGTCCCAAATGATGACAAAAATTGATATGAGCAGCATAGAAAAAATAGCAAAGTACTAGGACCTAGCTATTGATTTACAAAGACTATGGGAAGTGCGGGTAAAATGCATCCCAGTAGTCATAGGTGAATTGGGAACTATCCCTAAAGATCTGAACAAATGGATAGAGGAAATAGGCATAAAACCCAGTTTAGTGCAGAAATCAGTGTTAGTAGGGATAGCTCGGATACTTCGGAGGGTTCTTGGCATCTAAGGTTACTTGTTGTAGCCCGACAGGAAAGTTCTTGACATCTAAGGTTACTTGTAGCCCAACGTTAGGATTTTTTCTTTTCCAACACTCTAATCAGTTGAGTGTATATGAAAATAATAATTATTATTATTATCCTATCTACTATAGGCACAAGGCCTAACATTTTTGAGGAGAGGACTAGTCAATTACATCGACCCCAGTATTTCACTGGTACTTAATTTATCGACTTCGAAAAGATGAACGGCAAAGTCGACCTCGGTGGAATTTGAACTCAGAACGTACGAAATGCTGCTAAGCATTTTACCAGGCATGATAACGATTTTGCCAGCTCGTCGCCTTGATAATAATAATAATAATAATAATAATAATAATAATAATAATAATAATAATAATAATAATAATAATAATGATAATAATAATAAGCCTTGATGCAGTACCAGGCAGTGGCTCCATGGCTTCTCATCTTAACTGATTGGAAGTGTTATCATGTCTTGGTATAAAAGATTGGCTACAGTAAATATTCTGCCCAATACCACAGATTTGCTCGTCGGTTGCTTGACCTTAACCAGTTGAGCATGTCCCTTAGTGGCCGATGACATATGTATCTCTGATTACGAGCAGAAGTAGTGGGGGAGCATCATAGCCATGTGTTGAGAGGAATTCTTTGGGGGTTTGGATAATTCAACTTTGGAAACATGGGTGTTTTGTTCAACATCCTAAAATAACCCTTATTCAAAGACTTTTTGAGCGGGATGGGCTACTCGACCTGAAGAAAATTCTAACTGCGCCCCACCTGCAAGGTCATGCGCTGTTAATATTGATATGAGATTACCATGTCGCGCACATATGGTTGTGATGAATGTAACTGGTTCGACTAACTATAAATTTTAATCAGGTTGAAAAACTACTCTTATTTTAACTAATTGGTCACCAAGTTAGTAGTTGTTCTCTCTTTTAATGCCCCAATCTATCTTTAAATAAGTAGTACGAGATTCATTACACAAATCAAATACTGCTTCTTTTCCTAGTGGTAGTGATAAAAAATATTTTAAATATTAAAATTACATGTTGTAAAGTTTATTCGAAAATTTTCTTATAACCTGACACATTTCAGACTTTATCCGTCAACTGCGAAGCTTTTTATATTTGTCTGTTCAAGCCTTCAGTTCTGTTAATATTTAAATATTTAAGATTTTAATGCCTTCAAGTTTGGAAGTTTCTTTTTTCATCTTATATTCTTTGTTTCATATAGAAGATTGCAATAAAATGCTCTTGCAGTTGCACAATTTGAAAGTTTAACATTAGTAAATATTAATAATTAAATAGTTAAGACACAGATGGAAACATTTTTAGCTGTCGTTTATATCAAGCTGGATTGAAATAAGTCTTTCACTGCAAACATTTTTCTCTATCTCGCTTTTTTATTTTATATTTTGTTTCTCACTGCTTAATTTCGTAACTCGTTAGTTGAAAGCAAAATAACATTTTGCTTACAAGAGCACCGTTAAAATACTATTGTTCTTCGTGGCTTACACTTCATTAAACACTGTATATAAATAAGTGTATTTGTAAAACTGTAGTATCAACCGCAATGACATCATCAATTCTGAAGTGCGTGCGAAGGTCACGAGGACTCTTTTCATTTACTTTATTTTAAAAAGAAACTTCCTTTCTTCAGTTATTTCTGATATGCGAATGATACGCTTTATCGTATTATTGGTATATTCATGGTGTATATGTAAATAGACAATGCATATTATTTCAATGACAACTTCATATTGATCGTACATCATTCCATTCACATACTTTCGATGTATTTTCTGCTCTGGTATCATTTTCATTGCGATTAATTGACCGCTGTTTATCTTGCATAAGACATAACATGTTGGCGTATCTCGTATATTGTGCCACCCTGGCCAATTGATTTAGGTTGTTACTGACTATGTAACGTAAGTATCGCCTTTGTAAAACATCCGCTGGGAACATTTGTTTTGTTGAATGTCTTTTGATCTTCCATCACAGTCTTCCACTAAGGCAATACATTCGATAGTCATAACATCACATATGAAACTAGAAATTCATGCGCACACACAAAACCATACAAAGACCTCATACACACACTTATAGTACACATACAATGATAAATAATAGCATATATATATATATATATATACACACGGTATGTATGTATATATATATATATATATATATATATATATATATATATATATATATATATATATGTATGTATATATATATATATATATTTATACATTTAATAATATAAATAATATACAGATATATGCATATATCCATACATATATGTACATACCTACATCTATATGTATACATACATGCATATATGGGTATAGGACAAAAAAAAAAACGTTAAACACGATGAGAAACGAAAACAGAAAGCGAACTTTTTTCGAACAACGAAAAAAACAAGCTGAGAAACGAGACATGCAACATAATGAGTATATTTCTTCGTCAGTTGTCCCTGTTCCATCTACTCCGCGTTTCGAAGAAGCGTACAGTATTATATGTCCATCACGGTCGATCTTACCAATCTTACCATATATATATATGTATATATATATATATATATATATATATATATATATATATATATATATATATACATACATACCGTGTGTATATATATATATATATATGCTAGCTTTCGTCCTAATTTTGGGACTGCCATGTTGGCTTGGCGATAACTATTAATTCCCAGTACCGCTGCCGTAGTCTCCTTTAGAGAGACTTAGAAATATTAATAACTCTATATATATATATATATATATATATATATATATATATATATACACATATATGCTTGTGTGTGTGTGTGTGTGTGTGTGTGTGTGTGTGCGTGCGTGCGTGTGTGTGTGTGTGTTTGTGTGTGTGTATATATATATATGTATATATGCAAAATTTAGGTTAGTTAAAATATGTTAGTGACATATTTCAACTGCTAAAAGGCAAATTCACTGCACTTACCGTGGAGAAAATATCTCATTTTATAAAGGTGTGAAAACTCCCAGTTTGTTCAGTGTCGCCATCTATCGGGAATCCCAGACATCTATGTTTCGAGTTTTTTGACTCTTCTCAAGGAGATGTACTTAAGAGAGGCAACTCTCAACAAGCTTTTAGCGCATTAGCGTTATGTAAAATTCAGTCAACGACGTTGATTGATTTGCGCTGGTAGATCACCCGATAATGTTGTGTATGTATGTATGCATGTATGTGGCTGTTTTGTTACTGCCAGTGCTCCCACGATCAAATATAAACACTCATGAG
>NC_142929.1:102697450-102717450 GCF_046866305.1 Octopus bimaculoides
ACTACCACCACTAACACTACCACCTCAGCTACCCCTTCCACTATTGCTACCACCATCCCCAAAAAGCTACCCACATCCACCGACAACGCGACCACCCAGATTATTACTGTTTCCCTTGTTACTGATATGTAAATGAGAAATGAAGGGTATCTTGCGGAGAAAGATCGCTATCTTGGTTCTTCCTTTTCTCTCTCGAGAAAAGATCTCAGCTTTGGAGCAGCGGCAGCAGCAGCGGCAGCAGCAGCAGCAGTGTCAGTGACAAAAACAAGAACAGGAACAACTCTATAGCAACGATGAAAACAAGCAATATCTTATGGAACAACAACAACAAACGAATAAACAACAGTCCCAGCAGCATCCGACACAAGACCATCGACAATAACCTCTTACAGAGTTAACAACAACAGCAACGTTTAATATAACAGCAACGGCAGTAACAACAAAACAGCAGTTGCTGCAGCATCCGGTGTAACACAATCAACCACGACGTCTTACAGAGTAACAACACCAACATTTATTACTACTACAAGAACAACAACAACAACAACAACAACAACGCCAGTAAACGACGAACGACAATATCCTAAACGCCAACAACAGGCAACGATAACAACAACAACAACAGCAACAACAACAACAACAATGACGATGATAACAGTTTTAACAACAGCTAGAGTAAAATTAAGTACAGCAGCAACAAGAACGATGGCAAAAACAACAACAACAGCAAAAGCAACAAAGACAAGCAACAATACCAGAAGGACAACAATGAGTTGCCATAGCAGCAGCATCTGCTGTAATAGCTGCATAACAACAACAACAACAACACGAGCAAGAGGGACAAGGCCAAAAGGTACATCACCGTTATCAATCTAGATACAAATGTAATTGACTCTATACAAGTGGAGAAGAATAAATTATATCCCGAACAATTTTCTCTCTCGCTTTCCCTCTCCCTTTGTCACACACACATACACACAAAGATATATATATATATATATATATATATATATATATATATATATATATATATATATATATATATATATATATATGTATATATATATATATATATATATATATATATATATATATATATATATATATATATACATACATACATGCATATATGTATGCATGCATATGTACACTTAAACACACACACACACACGCATTTATATATATATATATATATATATATATATATATATATATATATATATATATATATATATACATACATACATACATACACAATACACACATATATATATATCTACATATACATACACACATACACATTACATGTATACATATATATACATATATATATATATATATATATATATATATATATATATATATATATATATATATATACATATATAAATATAAATATCAATATATATATATATATATATATATATATATATATATATATATATATATATATATATGTATGTATATATATATATATAAATATCTATGTATATTATATGCATATGCCTAAGTATATACATATATATATATATATACATACACACACATATATAATATGTAAAAAGTACGTATACCTCCAAGCATACATACATTATATGCATACATACACACACACACGCATATACATATACACATACATACAAGACATGTCCTGTTTGAAATATATATCTGTGCTCGTTTGCGTCTTGCATGTGCTTGCATATGTGCAATTGTATGTACATGTCTGTGCATGTATGCATATCCATGCATGCCTCCCCTTCATTCTTCTTCTTCTTCTTCTTCTTCTTCTTCTTCTTCTTCTTCTTCTTCTTCTTCTTCTTCTTCTTCTTCTTCTTCTTCTTCCTTCAGCTCTGCAGCATTGCAACTGAACCCTGCTGAATAACAACAATAACAACAATAACAACAACAACAACATCAACAACAACAACAACGATGTAGATGATGATGATAATAACATTTCATTCATTTCCCCCAAATATCAGCGTAAAGAATTATTGATTAGCAGTTAAATATCAAAACCCTTATCTATAGAAAAGGGGATTTTTATTATTGTATAGAGAGCATAACACTGCTTCTCTCACTACATAGTTTGATATCGACTAGTATAACACTGCTTTACCTTATCACGGAAAGGATTTGAATTATTGCCTACTACTGCCTTGACAATAGTCTAACATCTATTACACAGCGTAGTGTCATTGATTCCATCAATTGGCATAAGTTCGTCCCGTTGTGGGTGAAGGGCTTAAATTTATGAATTGAACCTAATATAGGACTGGATAGAATAAAAATCATTTTTGGTTTTGTAGTATAAATCTAGTAGTGGTGGCGCAATGGCCCAGTGGTTAGGGCAGCGGACTCGCGGCCATAGGATCGCAGTTTCGATTCCCAGACCGGACGTTGTGAGTGTTTATTGAGCAAAAACACCTAAAGCTCCACGAGGCTCCGGCAGGGGATGGTGGCGAACCCTGCTGTACTCTTCCACCACAACTTTCTCTCACTCTTACTTCCTGTTTCTGTTATGCCTGTAATTCAAAGGGTCAGCCTTGTCACACTGTGTCACGCTGAATATCCCCGAGAACTACGTTAAGGGTATACGTATTTGTGGAGTGTTCAGCCATTTGCACGTTAATTTCACGAGCAGGCTGTTCCGTTGATCGGATCAACTGAAACCCTCGACGTCGTAAGCGACGGAGTGCCAACAACAATAAATCTAGTGTTACTTTCTCGTAAAGCATGTTGAATTTTTGTTAGTCCTGTCTAGCATAGGCTTAACATAGTGATCCCAAAAACCTAGCATCGCTGTACAATGGTGTATCACAACCGCATATGGTATCGCGTTGCGCCGATGAATATTTGGAATATAATGGTTTAAAATATCCATAATAATATTCACGAGCGTCTTAAGGTAGCGTGCTGACAAAATCGTTAGCACGCCGGGCAAAATGCTTAGCGGCATTCACGTTCTGAATCGTGGTCGACTATGTCTTCCATCTTTTCGGTACCAGTTGAGCTTTGGGGTCGATGTAATCGATTTACCTTCTACCCCGAAATTACTGGCTCTGTGCCAAATTTGAAACCAATATTTAAGGCGGCGAGCTGGGAGAATCGTTAGCACGCCGGGCAAAATGCTTAGCGGCATTTCTTCTGGCTCTAGATTCTGATTTCAAACTCTGCTGAGATCTACTTTGCCTTCCATCCTTTCAGGGTCAATAAAATAATACCATTTGAACACTGGGGTCGACGTAATTGCTACTGGCCTCATGCCAAAATTTGAAACCAATTTTCTTGTGCATCTTGAAAATGTTCTCACTAAAATACGAACAAAGTATGATGTGAAGTGACAAAATCGTAAGCATATCGGACAAAATGCTTAGCAGCAGTTCTTCTGACTCTATAAGTTCTAAGTTGAAATCCCTTTCAGGACCAATAAAAAAATGTGCCAGTCAAGTACTATGGTTGATGTAATTGACTTGTTCCGTCTCCTCAAAGACGACTGCAACGGACCGAAGTGCCATTCAGAGGAATGCAGTGATCTCGGTCACTTACTCGCCATTGAAACCGGGTAAACGGTTATTTGAGTCCTAGGGCTCAAGAAAAAAAGTTAGAAAATAATTATATATATATATATATATATATATATATATATATATATATATATATATATATATATATATATATATATATATATATATATATATATATGTATATATATATGTATATATATACGTGAAAAATGTGATGTGAGGGTGACGGCTGGAACTCCTTTAATCAAGGGCTTGCCCTTTAACGAGAGGTAATATGAGGCTAAACGACGATGACAGCAACAATAAGAACATCAATAATAAGGTAACAAGCCTAGAACTGAAGGGTTGCAGGTAATGTTAGCAACAGAATTCTGAAAACGCAAAGAGAAATATGGTGCGCGAAAGCGAAATAGGTACATAGAGATTTGTTTCTGCATGGAGATGTGTGCAGACATGTCAATATAAAACAATAGATAGATCGATAGATAGACAGACAGACAGACAGACAGACAGACAGATAGATAGATAGATAGAGATAGATAGAGAGAGAGAAAGAGAGAGAGAGAAAAAGAGATTTGTAGATAGTTTGATAGACAAGAGAGGAAACCGGTAGGTAGGGTGTTAAGTTGGTTGTAGGACGATTAAATATGCAATGACAGTTTTGATGGATTGTGCTAGACAAAATGACTTCTGAAACACTGACTAAAAAAAATATAACACGTTACATAAATGTACTGCTATAGAAATTTGCTGCCACATATATATATTACATATATATATATATATACTTATGTGTGTGTGTATGTATGTATGTATGTATGTATGTATGTATGTATGTATGTATGTATGTATGTGTGCGTATGTGTATGTATATATGTATGTATTTAGATATACACATTATACCTACCTACATACATTTATACATATTCATGAATATATGCGTGTGTGCATATATACATACATATATATATATGTATGTATATATATATATATATATATATATATATATATATATATATGTGTGTGTGTGTGTGTGTGTGGGTGTGTGCGTGTGTGTGTGTGTGTGTGTGTGCCTGTGTATACTATACACATACACCTACATGTGTGAATGTGTGTATGTATAGATGTATATAGGTGCACACACGCCAAGCCAGTTTACGGGTGGACATTTTCCAATGCATACGAAAATATGTTGATTATTTGCCAAGAAAGTGGAGAGAGAATCGGAAGTGAATGAATCATAATTCATCTTATTTCCGTTTCTCGTCTATTCATTGTTCAAAATTCTTCTGCTGTAACGTTTGAGTTTTAACAAAACAAAGTACAACAGGGAGAACAACAACAGCAAGAACGAGTCTAGTATTATTATCATCAATCTATCATTATATCTATATACGAAATCATTGTTATCATTATTATGAGCTGGCAGAATCAGTAGAGCTTCGGAAAAATATGTATGGCGATATTTGAGTCGGCTGTTTATGCCTATGTTTCAAATCCTTCCAAGGTGGACTTTGACTTTCATCATTTCAAGGGTTGATACAATAAAGTACTGGTCAAGTGCTGGAGTTGATCGTATCGATTCCCTCCCTTCAAAATTGTCCTTTTTAGATAGATCCGAAATCATTATTATCTATATTAAGATGGCCAGCTAGGAATGTCGTTAAAGCATTGAACAATATACCATGTGGTATTTTTTTAGTTCCTTATTTCAAATTCTGCTAAGGTTAGCTTTGCCTTTCAGCCTTTCGGGGTGGGTCATAAAATATGGTACTGGCATCGATGTAAACGACTAATCTCATTCCCCGGAAACTACTAGGTTTGTGCCAAAATTTCAAAACAATTATTAATAAAGACAGTGAGGCGGCGAGCTGGCAGAATCGTTAGCGCGCTGGACGAAATGCTTAGCAGTATTTCACCGTCACTACGATCTGAGTTCAAATTCCGCCGAGGTCGACCTTGCCTTTCATCCTTTCAGGGTTGATGAAATAAGTACCAGTTACCAACTGGGGTCGATGAAATCGACTATCGTCTCCTCCATATTGCAGGCCTTGTGCCCATAGTAGAAAGGATTATTAAAGACAGTGAGCTGACAGAATCATTAAAGCGTCAGCAAAAATGCCATCTGTAGTTTTTCTGGCTCTTTACATTTTGAGTTCAAATCCCACCTGTCAACTTCGTCTTTCATCCATTCAGCATCGTTAAAATGAAGTAACAGTAAAGGCGGTGCTTCAGCATGGCCGCAGTCAAAAAACTGAAACATAAAAGAGTAAAAGAGTAAAGCATTGGGGTCCATGTAATCAACCAACTTCTCTCCTCAAGTCTTTGTCTTTGTACCTTAGAAACCATTAAGTATTATCATTGCTGACGGTGGATTGGCGAACTCGTCAGGGCGTCGACTTCGCGATATCTTTTCATACTTTTTACATTTCGGATACAAATCGCCACAAGGATGGCTTTGCCTTTCACCTTTTCGGGGTCGATAAAATAAATACTAATCAAGTGCAGAAGTCGAATTTAGTCCCTGTACCTATGTTAGAAACAATTATAATAAGGGCGATGGAGTGGTAAAATCTGTTGAGCGTCGTGCAAAATGTTTTGTGATATTTATTTATGCCTCTTTAAGGTTCTGAATTCAGATTTCCTTGGAGACTGATATTCGCCGTACCTTCTTCCAGGTTCAATAAAATTTAGCATTGGTCAAGTACAGGGCTCTGTTTAAATGACAAACCCAGTCTCACCAAATTTGTGGCCTTGGAAATTATTGTTACTGCTGATGCTGGTGCTGTTGCTGATGTAGTTAATATTGATATAGTCTGTCAAGGCACACTGAATCAAAGAGAGGATGAAATACTGTGAATTTAAATCTAAATACCCATTCGTCCTTCTTTCTTGTTTTTCATCTTTTCGTTCTTAACCCACTCATCTATCTTTTATTACTAAGATTTTTATTGATTTCTAGAATGAATAAAAGGATGCTTAGTCATAATAGAAAATTAAAATTGAGCAAATATAGCCATCTAGCATATCACTGGCACAATTTTAGTGACCCTTGGAAATCAAAGCCAAACTTCGCCTAAACAATACTTCAAATAAGGACTTGAAAGGTTTTGTTTAAATACTGTAAGACTCTGATATTTATTTCACTCATCCATCTCTTTTGATTAGACACTGCAAGGAACAGAACATCAAACTAGATACATGAAAACAAACATGTCATTCTACTTGCATACATATATTAATACATACACACATGCATACATACATTCATATATGCATACATAAATACATACATACATAAACACACACATTAACATTCACACATGCGCATACGTAATCATGTACATATATTTGTATATACTAACATAAATACATACATCCAAACGCCGGCAAGTGACACTCTTCAGTAAGCTAATAACCCTTAAGCGATCCGCAAGTCAAAAGCTTCATTATTGCAAGTAATTACGAGAATGCAAGATAATAAATTGCAAATTTGCATAAAACTCTACAAGTGGTATAGCAAGGTATGAAATGTCATAACGTACCTCCCAAGAATAATCTAAAATTATTGTGAGGAAGACCTTGAATTGTAGACAAACAACACGACTGTGATGTCAAGTCATTTAGATGAGCTACAGAGTGAGCGCAAATGTCTTTCCCAAATATAATATCACCAGTGAAATTAGGATTATGTAGGATCTGCAAAACTACCTGCAAGGTGCCTGATAGTTGTTTCTTAGTAGAGAAAGCTCACTTCCTACAAGAAAGTCGTTGCTAACTTGTTAAAAAAAAAAAAGCAGACAATAGACGTTAAACTCGAAGTGTCTGACAAACTGACTCTAACATACTTATAGCGTCAAAAACTACAGGTCCATACCGAACTTCAATTATATGTATAAACTGTGGACAGGTTGCTCGAATGCATTTCATCAGGACCAGAGTGAAACAACGTAGTGACTGATGTGATGAGCAGACACGAGGAAAGAATAGAGACTCAGTCTGTGCTGATAGCTCCTCATCAACAAAGCCGTCCTAAAGGATTCGAGGTCTACAGACTATATGGCTTGACTTGGCTCTATCCTTCGCTCATGGACAATAGAGGCACTAAGCCTTGCAAAGGTTCCAACTGCTATGGTGGAATACATTAAGTGATTGACTACAACATGGGCTAAATTGCTATCGATTGAAATCAAAACTACAACTATAGTCATTAACAGAATTATGTTGGTTTCAAATATTGACACAGGGCCAGCTATTTAGTGGGAAGAACTAAGTCGATTACATCGACCCCAGTGATCAACTAGTACTTATTTTATCGACTCCGAAAGTCGACCTTGGTGGAATTTGAACTCAGAATGTAAAGACGTACGATACACCGTTAAGCATTTTGCCCGGCGTGCTAACGATTCTGACCGCTTGATTAAAATGCTTTTCGTTCAAGCAGTGAATCCTTTGTCAGACCTGTTAGCAAAATGCAAACGATACTTGACAGGATCTGCAAAAGAGAGTAAATTAATGCCTCACACATCTTTTTTGTTGATGACCTTAAGCTGTATTCAAATAATATTCTTGACATAAAGAAACAGAACTGGACTTAACATTCTCACTGGAGCTTATTTGGTCATCAGACGAGGAAAGATTATTGTCCAGGTGAGGAATATGGATACCAATTGCATGTCCTTCACTCACTATCTCCAATTAGGCATGTTGGAAGTAGCTCGAAATTGACATAGATATTAGATACCCAATAATGATTTCTCTATACCAGTACTTGTACAAACAATTAGAATACCGACAGAAGAGAAAGAAATCCACAGCTTGAGCATCGAAGCTAGAAAGATATTAGCAACTACTGATTACGTCCACATCAGCAGCGACATTGCTTTATGTTAAACGGAGGGACAGAGGTAACGGTAAAGTTTAGTTCAGACGGTTTACGAGTACTGTATAGTATCAATTAAACAACATCAACTGAAAAGAGGGAAATGGCAGCGATATATGTGTAATTAACAGCCAAAAGTAATAATACCATGCGACTAGATGAAGAAATCCTGAGCAGTTACAATGAGTGTATAGCTGTTCCATGCAAAGCAAAGAAACTTTGTAAAGAAGCAGAAACTTTGTAAAGAAGCAGCCATAATACCAGTAGAAAGTTATGCATCAGTATAAGCTGGAGGATACCAATAGCAATGACAGGAATAGTAGCATCTCCTGGACTTGTGATTAATACATAGCATTTCACTTATTACGCTACAGTCTTGTTATCTAGAAATGGGAGATAGCTATTAAATATTTGATCAATAAGAGAGATAAGGAAGCCTCTAAATCTCCACATTGTGACAGAAAATGTCGATTGTGCAGAAGATATCCGTCTCTCATCATCAGTATAGTTCGCAAGATACTACTTACCCATAAAGCACGTTACTGTGCCTAAAACCCATTTAGAATGTTATCCCCAGGAAGGATTATCCTAATGTCATACTAAGGGCTCACTAGAACCAGATTATATCCATACCTTCGAAAATAAAGAATACTGCTGGAAAATTCTATGAAAGCAGCAACTCTTTCTATGTACACAATATGCCATTGTTGTATGTGACGTGGAGCAAAAATCATTCACTGTTGGAAAGACGAGTTGCCCAGTGGATGTGAATGCCTCGACAAAATTGGGGAAAAAGAGAACATCCATGGAGAACTAACGAGAAATTTGCGGCTCTTGCAACTATGTTATATATATATATTTGTACCTATATGTGCGTAAGTATATACTTGCCTCAAAGTTAAAAATGCTGGAATTCTTCAAGAAAGAATCGCATCTTCCAAATACAGCAGATCAGTGGTACAGTGAAAATTTGCAAAACATTCCAGGGCTTCTCCATCTGAGATTTCTGGATTGAATGTATGCACACATTCACCACTGTATATGGCATGCACGCGATAACTACTGCATATAGTATGTATACGCATAAGCAGTAATAAAACACACATACACACACACGGCGAGCTGGCAGAAACGTTAGCACGCCGGGCGAAATGCTTAACGGTGTTTCGTCTGCCGCTACGTTCTGAGTTCAAATTCCTTCGAGGTCGACTTTGCCTTTCATCCTTTCGGGGTCGATTAAATAAGTACCAGTTACGCACTGGGGTCGGTATTATCGACTTAATCCGTTTGTCTGTCCTTGTTTGTCCCCTCTGTGTGTAGCCCCTTGTGGGTAGTAAAGAAATAACACATACACACACACACACACACTTGTGTATTGAAGAAAGCTGCTTAACTGCAACAAAAAATGCAAGTCTATCCACAAATATACCTGCATGTATGTACACGCTAACTAATTCACATATCCATAAACTCAAAGAACTGTACTTACTTAAACAAAAGTGTCTTGTCACTTTGTTAGTGATCAGTTTGAATTATGCAAAGGTATAAAATTTAAATATATTCCCCGAAACACACATACATGCATACGTACATACATACATACATACATACATACATACACTCACACACATATATGTATACATATATAGAGATCAGCGAAAAAGAAAATATCTACGCTGAACTATTAAGAAACTATTGAGAAATTGCAGTTAAGCTATCCAGATTACAAGTTCAGGTTTACACCTGTAATTATTGGGTGACTGGAATATGTAGCACTCTACTTAAATACTAATCTTGAGAAATTAGGCTTCTCAAAACCGGAAAGGAGAAAACTGATTCGAAAACTATAGATCCAAGCCATCACTGGAACTCTGAAAATCTATAAAATTTTCCAGAAGTTTATCATTTATGTATATATGAGCATGTCTAGAGATACAACTATGTACATGAGAATACATAAAACAAAATATACAAATTTGTACATATACATGCATGCATACATAATACATAGATACATGTGTGTACGTTTATCTATCTATCTATCTATCTATCTATCTATCTTTCTCTCTCCCCTCTCTCTCCCCTCCCCCTATCTCTCCCCTCCCCTATCTCTCCACCCTCTCTATGTGTTCTGTCGACGCTCCCAAGCGAAGAAGTAGGATCGCCCAAGACATATGAATAAAGGTAGTCTGGCCGTGGTAGGGGGCGGAGTAGCCGTTGTGTAGCAGTTGAGTAGAGATCATCCGAAGGTGCTAGATAGCGGTAGCTTGAGACATAACAATATATATATATATATATATATATATATATATATATATATATATATATATATATATATATATATATATATATATATATATATATATATACATACATATATCTATTATCCCATATTTTTGCATTGTATTGGAAACTTCAGTTGGAGTTTTGTCAGTACCGCTAACCATGCTACTTACAAGCATTGTTTTCAGTCATTTTGATTTGTTGTCAACAAAATGTTGAACCGGATGAATTGTACATCAAATATTTTTAAAGGATCTTACTTGAGACGATACCATGTTACATTCACATGTGGTGGTTAAGTCGAACTTTTGAACACGATCTTAATTCTATACGTAAATAGAACGTTCTTTGATTTCTTCTGTATCATTGATTTGCTGTTCATAAATTAAGAATATAATCGTTATTTCTTTTGATAATATAATATTACCTTTAAATGCTCATTGATTTAGTCTTTTCTGTATAGATTATTTTAAAATTTAATTTCATATATATTCATGGCTATCAAGCAGACATAAACCATTGATAATTCAATATCTATGATTATATTTAAAGGACTTAAGTATATTCAAGAAAGTATTGAAAGAACGGAAATATTCTATAATCAAAATAGTTCATAATTAATTTGGTACGCTAATGTTCAATAACATATAGATTTTTAAGCGGTTACCAAATATTCTTTTGCTGAATTCGGATTTTTGTTAAGTAGGACTGGTGCTTATGATTTCGAGATCTCAACAAACCAGTTGTTGATATTTTTACTACTCACCTCTGAATATCTGAATATAGCTATTTGGTCATAAGTTGTGAAGCTGTGAAGAATCAAATAGATAGTATTTTGGCTTACAGATAATATGGGGAAGCTTTTGTGTTGGAGCTTCATCAAATACACGAGCAGTTATGAATATTAGATTCATAAAATGGCATGAGACCCGTGAACTATTATTGTAAAATGTTGATTACGAACAAAGTACATTACAGCATTCGTTGGGATGAGTAAGCATACCAAAAGCTAAACGGAAAAATTTAAATGTCAGCATTCCTGGTGGTTCTCTATGTTATCTGTAAGAATAAATCTTAGATGCCTGTATACTTAGTTCCTAAAACCGATTTCCATCAACGCATATGTGTGTGTGTGTGTGTGTGTGTGTGTGTGTGTGTGTGTGTGTGTGCCATTATTCACTTTTATTTCAAGATTTCTTGCCAGTAGAGAAAGATCCGGTTTCTAACCTAGATCCAAGGCACCTTCGTTGGAATTTCAACATCAACGATAGGGTTATTTTTGTATATATGTATGTATGTATGTATGTATGTATGTATGTATGTATGTATGTATGTATGTGTGCAGATTTGTATGTTTTGTTTTATGTTTGTATTCTCATGCATATAGTTGCATACATAGACATGCTCATATATATTTAAATGATAAACTTCGGAGAAATTTTACAGATTTTTACAGTTCCAGTGATTGATTGGATCTGTAGTCTTCCAATCAGCTTTCTACTTTCTGATTTTAAGAAGCCTAATTCCTCAAGATTGGTATTTAGGCAGTGTGTTACATATCCCAATACCCTAATAGTTACAGGTATAAACCTGAACTTGTAACCTGGATAGAATAACTACAGATTTCTCAATAGCTCAGCATATGTATTCTCTTTTTCACTGGGACATTCTACCAATGCTCCTTTTTATTATGAGTGGTTATGGCTTCTACCAAACTGTGGGTTCTTATTTCTTTGTCCTCAAGGTTATACTTCCGATGGATTTCATTATAGAGTGTCCTAGCTACAATAACATGTCTCATCGGTAGATAATACCATGAAGACATTTTCAAGTAACTGCTTAATATGTGGGTGATAATTTTCGGTGTTAACTCTACAAAGTCTGTCTGTCAGTCTGTATGTATGTATGTATGTATGTATGTATGTATGCATGCATGTATGTATGTATGTATGTATGTATGTAAGTGCGTACAGAGCGAGAGAGTGAGAAAGAACGAGAAAGATGTAAATATTGATAGATTGATAGACAGATAGAGTAATACGACTAGAGAGATACCTATTTTGTATTTGTATAAATATGCATTTCTGCACATATGTGCACATCTGCCTGTATGTGTGCGCGCGTGTCTGCCTATATCTTTGTACATATATATGTATGTATGTATGTATGTATGTATGTATGTATGTATGTATCTATCTATCTATCTATCTATTTATCTATCTATCTATGCATGCACGTACGTTTGTATGTATGTACGTACGTCAGTACAAACATACATATATATACATGTGTGTGTGTGTGTGTGTGTGTGTGTGTGTGTGTGTGTGTGTGTGTGTGTGTGTATGTGTGCCTGCGCGCGTGCATATATAATACACACACACACACAGACACACATATACATATGTATATATAATATATATATATATTTCTTTTTTTTACTTGTATGTGCGAACGCGTTTGTTGTATGTTATATACGCTCCATTAGTATCCGGTTGACCTAAGAGTCGTTTGTCATCCGTCAGCAACAATTTCCTAAAATATTACTCATATTGTCTTGTGAGAGGAGGGACTTTGCTGACATAAGCTGCTGAAGCTTATACTAGTTATTTACTACGTATATTTGAGTTCATCTCACAACTTTCAGTTCGATATTAACTTGGATTACAGACACGGGATTGGCCGAGTCGTTAGAGCATCGGATGATTGTTTTGCGACATACGTTTCGTCTTCCCGTACCCTGAATTGAAATACTGCCAAGATCAGTTTTTCTTTTCATCTTTCCAGGGTCGATGAATATAGTACCAGTATAATAACAGAGATAGTTCTTTTCTCTCTCTCGCTCTCTGTCTGTGTCTTTGTCTGTCTGTCTGTCTGTGTCTCTGTCTGTCTGCCTGTCTCTGTCTGCCTGTCTCTCTCTTTCTCTCTCTCTCTCTCTCTCTCATATTCATACCAATAATAATTGGAACGCTAGGTTTTATTAGAAAATGCTTCGAGGAAAATCTGGATAAACTGGAGTTTTCAGAAAGAGAAACTGACCGGCTGATTCGTACATTACAAGTCGAATCTGTTAGTGGAACAGTAAAAATATGCAAGACTTTTCTCAAGTTTCAAATGTGAATTTATCTGTGTTAGTTTATGAAGTTGGCCTTGAATGAGTAGACTTATTATGAAAGACTTTTCAACTACACCTTTTAACTTCCAGTATCTCAGTTCTTTCTTGGTGAAGTATGCAACGGACTACGTTATCCTATGAATTCTTCTATCATTTTTTTTTAACCAAAACAGTGTGAGTTGAGCGGGACTAGGACACTATTTTTAGCTGGTAGAGTAAACCACGTAGAGTTATTCTTGTTGGCTTGTTTCATCTCCTGATATAAACTTTTGCTACTTGCAATCTTTGCGTAAATCCCCTGGCTATATTTCCTTATGTATGTAGACACACACACACAAATACTCTCTCACACACAAACACATAAATATATGTACATATATATATATATATGCATATATACATATATACTATATATACATACACATATAAATGTATATACACACACACACAGACACACACACACACACACACATACACACACACACACACACATATATAATATATGCAATATACATATGTGTATTCGCACACAATACACACCGACATAATTAACATGCTTAATACTCCCTACATGATTTAATGTTAACGTTAATTCAAGTAATGGCTATGCTAATTTGGTCAGTAAGTCTACTTACTCCACTGAAGACTGGATTTAAAGGCAGAAATGATTTGCTATTGCTTTCTGTAGTCCCACGTGTTACAGGGTGTATATTTCATACTTTCAAAGTACAGTGATTGCCAAATCTATACATATCACAAATGATTCTCTGCTTATATAATATATATATATACATATATTAAATAATTGATAGGGAAGACAGAGTGTATTGTAAGCTGAATCTAGCACTACAATCGTTTCAGCCTACATCTCCTCTGCTCCCTAGTGGGTGGGGAACGTTATAATGGAATCTAATGCACTCCACAGTGCAGATGAAACCTTATCAGGTTACATAATAGGTTACATTGTTATAATGTGTACATTTCGCCACTGTGTGTGGTAGGATGGTGTTAGTGTGATGCATGTGTTTAAAGTAGCTCACATATCAAGGCTCACTACTACGGTCATACAAAAAACAAGGTCTGGATACTACATTTTAAAGTCTCCTATCTGAAATATAATTTTAAGCATAACCTATACATACATACATACATACATACATGTATATATATATATTTATATATATATATGTATGTGTATATATATATATATATATATATATATATATATATATATATATATATATATATATATATATATATATATATATATATACATATATATATATATATATATATATATATATATATATATATATATATATTTGCATATATATATATAAGTATATATATATATATATGTATATATATATATATATATATATATATATATATATATATATATATATATATATATATATATATATATATACACACACAAGCACATGTATATATATTCACGAATATATGTATGCATGTATGTAAGTCTAAATACATACATATATTCGCACATACATAGCTCTATACTAACATATACAAAGATACATAGTTTATTTAGCCATTTAACAGCAACAGGCTACTAGACCAGTTTCAAATAAACTACTTCACTCTACGTTCGTTTTGAGTACTCATTCATTGAAACATTGCCCAAATAACGTATATATGTATATTATGTGTGCATCCTTCCGGCGCTCGGCAGCACGCGAGCAAAATTACTATTCTGGACTATGCGTCGGCACCACTCGCCCGACTTACTGAAAGGGATTGGTCTACTGGTTTGTATAAAAAGAAAGTATTTATCAACTAATGTGTTATTGAGTTCTCAGTCTTTCAATTCGTCACTAAAGTATACTTATTTCTAAAGCGGAGAGAACTCAATACGGGTTAATTTATTGTAAGAATTGAAAAGTCTTCATAGTAACCTGTGGTTTAATGCTGGATGAAATACCTGTCATTTTCCACTCAGACACATTTAGAAGCTAAGAGGCCGTTAAGTTTCTATGGAGCAAGAAGTGAAAGAAACGGTTCATGTATAGCTCGTGCCAGTGGAGAACCATTTTGTATGAGAAGAAATAGTTTAAGTGCATTGAAAAGCAAGTATTATATGCTGAAAATTTACTCAGCCATTGAAGATCTCTGTTGTTATAATAATGTTTTTAAATAAGTAATGAGAGAAAATGTGTATCGCTGAACACTGTTCTATGCAGAAAACAAGAGGAAAAGAGGCCACGATTAACGAAATATCAACTTAATTGACATTTCAAGCTGAAACCTGCCCCGTAGTAATTATAGTGAGACCATGTCTAGTGATGTGCATATAACTAATTTTTAAGCCAACAGGAAAAAAATTATGACAGCATTGCGGATATTAATGACACACGCTATTTAAATAGGTGTAATTGCACATTTATATATACTAGGGAGCAACACGCAGGCTCCATGGTTGGGCATTAAACAAAGTATCGAATAGAGTAACTCGCAAAAAATTCGGTCAGCGTTTTGTTTGATACTTAGCTCATCACGACAAGAGAAAGACGCCGCACTTAACAGTTATAAACAGCAGTCGCCTAAGCACTAAAGCTGGCAAAGAAGTGCTGAAACAAATAACAATTCTGTCATACACCGTAGAAATGAAATTTACGCTTAATCGAAAAATCGAAGATGACGAGTGTACATATGAATTCTTTTGTGTAAATAACCGTTAATGATTAACGTTTTATAAATGCCCAGTTTCATGGAGAAAGGGGCTGATAAATATTTTAATTCGATCTTATAATATAATCAATGTTGCAAATCTTTTTATATATAAATGCCTCCGTGTACAAATTGCTCTCTACTGTAAACAAATTATCAACAAGGGAGGTAATTAAATAGGAGCACACATTTCTACATACCAGAGAACAAAACTATTTAATTAGGCATTGAACAAAATGCTTAATATCCATTATGTGTGTGTGTATGTGTGTGCGTATGTGTGTGTGTGCGCATGTATGTGTACGTATGTATGTATGTTGTTCTCTTTCATTCTTAATTAATTGAATTCTTTCTGTAAGGAAGGGGCTAACTTCTAACAAAGATACAAGGCCCCATCATTGGAATGTAGATAACAAAAAAAAACAATGTCACGTGTTGAACTTAAGAACAATTTCGCATATTTTTGCTATTTCACTTACAAACTGTATTTGCAATGTGCGTGATCGCTGATTGATTACTTCTTTTTCTTAAAACCCTAGCTTTTTCAGATTGTCTCTTAAGCATTTATTAACAAAAACCAAGTGCACCAATTATTATCGGCATACATATGAATTTATAAGATTAGTATATAATAATATAGCTATACATACATGCGTACGTTCATACGTATGTACGTTTTTTTCTTTCGCTTTTTAATTTGGAGTAAATTTTATCGGACACCTACTTGGTAGCAAGGTTGTGAAAGAAAACATCTTGTTTTAACTGTCATCATTTAAGTAAAGTCTTACTCTTTTACTCATTTACTCATTTCAGTCATTTGACTGTGGTCATGCTGGAGCACCACCTTTAGTCGAGCAAATCGACCCCAGGACCTATTCTTTGTAAGCCTGGTACTTATTCTATCGTTCTCTTTTGCTGAACCGCTAAGTTACGGGGACATAAACACACCAGCATTGGTTGTCAAGCGATGTTGGTGGGGGGGGGGACAAACACAGGCACACAAACATATACACACACATACATATATATACATATATACGACGGGCTTCTTTCAGTTTCCGTCTTCCAAATCCACTCACAAGGCTTTAGAAGACACTTGCCCAAGGTACTACGCAGTGGGACTGAACCCGGAATCATGTGGTTGGTAAGCAAGCTACTTACCACACAGCCACTCCTACACCTTGAAGATTTTTATAGTCCTAGATATAGTGATCCTTTATAGAGTATAAATTAAGGATTTAAATGATTCTCTCCCCAAGATCTCAAGTTTAGCCGTACCTTGCTCCAGACGGGCTGGCATGTATCCTGTTAGCCAATAACAAAAGGTATAAAGCAGAAAGTGCATGTTGGGTACTAGATTTGTAAATTCCTTATTAATGGTTCACAGATGTCTCCTTTCTTTGTATGTATGTATGTATGTATGTATGTATGTATGTATGTATATATGCATGTATGTGTATATGTATGTTGTATGCATGCATGCATACATGTATGTATGTATGTATGTATGTATGTATGTATGTATGTATGAATTGAATAATACCTCGGAGTATTCCTTAAGAAGCACTCAATACCTTCTCTTGTCTAACCACATCAAATATTGATGATTATGTGTGATAAATTACACAACACCTGTATATACTTAACCATGGTTGAACAACACGAGTGGGCCCTTAATGTGTAATATCGAAATTCGGTAAGCGTCTGAGTAAGTGTCATTCCGCCCCATTCACCCATGGGTAAATTTATACGGGTCTTGTGTAATTTATTGTATTTAATTATCGGTATGCCATGTAGTTCAAAGCAAAATTGGTACTGAAGGAATTGAAAGCAATACTAATTTTATGCTGTATTGATATCTTCATCTTTTTTGTATGATATGGTACGCGCGCGCGCGTGTATAATACCATCTATCTATCTATCTATCTATCTATCTATCTATCTATCTATCTATCTATCTATCTATCTATCTATCTATATATATATATATATATATATATATATATATACATGCATACACACACACATATAGATAGATAGATAGATAGATGTCACAATGCAATTGTAAAATATATACGAATACATATGAAAATGGGGAAATTGTAAACCAGACTAGCAACATCTTCATCAATGACTTGACTGCTTCCCCTATATCTGACAAGGAATGTTACACGTATCTAGGGGGGGGGGATGAAAACATTTTACAATGGCACCTGTAACAAAACACGTGTCAATAAAGAATATTACAGCTGAATAAAGAAAATTTGGCCCTCAGAACTCTGCATTCAAGAAAAAAAAAGTGGCACACAATGTACTTGCATTACCAGTACTCATACCAACATTTGGGATGCTTGATTGGACGCTTGATGAGATCCGAGCTATTGATGGGAAAAACCAAAGAATACTAACAATCACACATAATTTCCACATAAGACCGCCTTTACCTAATACGAAAAGAAGACGGCAGAGGCTTAACATCGACCCAAAATACCTTTGAATGTTAAATCATATCCCTTCAGCAATACCTTTTAACCACCAAGCGTCGAAGAGCATCTCTTGACCAAGTCTGAATACATGAAGCTGATAACATCATAAGACTTGGAAGGCAGCTCCTCGAGCAATGTTCCTTGTCTAATAACCTTAAATACATGCCCAAAGTAGTCGCACGACTCTACCGCTAAGTATCATCAGATGAAAGGATGAGCATATATGAGCAGAAGACTATACATGGATATATTAGTAGAAAGCTCAGAGATGATAGTAACATTGATCAACAAAGTAGTCTATCATGGACCAATAGTCGGATTACTATCTCCCACTTTGACGAGTATGCGTTTGCAATCCAGGAACAGGAAATATCAACCAATACTTGAAGCACGAAAGGTACAGAGATGCAGGACAAACAGTAAAATATAACAACCGATGCAGATTTTGCGGAGTTAACACTTACGATATTATCTATATCATAAGCAGTTGTCCGAAAATGCTATCACGGTATTATCTATCGATGAGACATGATGTTGTAGCTAGCACACTTTATGATGAAATTCGCCGGAAGGATAACCCGGAGGGCAAAGAAATAAGAACCCACAGTATGGTAGAAGCTATAGCCATTCATAATATAAAGGAGTACTAGTGAAATGCCCAGTGAAAACCACAATAATATTTAAGCATAACAGCCCTGATATAATGACTTGGGATAGAGAAGAGAGACAGTGTGCAGTTGTGGAAATTAGCTGTCCAGCGAATGTTAACATAAAGCTGAAGATCAGGGAAAAAGAGAATACCTACGTTGAACTATTGAGGAATCTGTAGTTACACTATCTAGATTACAAGTTCAGGTTTATACCTGTAATTATTGGGGCCCTGTGATATATAACACACTGCCTAAATTCCAATCTTGAGAAATTAGGATACTCAAAACCAGAAAGGGGAAAGCTAAATTCGAACACTACAGATCCAATCCATCACTGGAACTGTAAAAATCTGTAAAACTTTCCAGAAG
>NC_142929.1:102722450-102729950 GCF_046866305.1 Octopus bimaculoides
AGCACACTAAGCATCAGAGCTTAGAATGAAATTATTAAACAATCATTTTTAAATTTCACATACCTTATACATACATAAATACATACTAACATACGTATAGGAGGCACTGGAATATGTAATGCATTGCCTAAATACCAATCTTGAGAAATTCGGTTTCTCAAAACCAGAAAGGAGTAAGCTGATTCAATGGCTACAGATCCAATCCATCACTGGAACTGCAAAGATCTGTAAAACTTTCCAGAAGTTTATCATTTAAGTATATATGAACGTGTCTAGACATGCAACTGTATGCACGAGAATACATACATAAAACAAAGCATACAAATCTGCACGTATACATACATACATACATACATACATGCATACATTATACATACATACCCTGTTGTTGATGTTGAAATTCCAATGAAGGAGCCTTGGATCTAGGTTAGAAACCGGCTCTTTCTCTATTGGCAAAATATTTTGAAATAAAACTGAATAAGTCATACATACATACATACATACGTACATACATACATACATATATATACATACATACATACATACATCCATACATACATGTGTATGAGTAAGTGTATATATGTATAAAATCTTAATAGTTAACATCGCTAGATGTAGGAAGTTTGACAAGCGCTTTGGAACGAAACTATAAGCTCTTGAGTGACTCCCGTAACAAATTCATTTAATGAAAGATTATATATACTTTACTCCTTATACTCACTCCTATTTTACCCATTTCTAAAAAACCCAATTGACTGTTTTCTTTTGGCACTGGTTTAAACACACACACACACACACACACACACACACACACACACACACCCACACACACACGCACACACACACACATACACACACGCATACAAGCACAAACATAGGCACAAATATACACACGCACATACACAATCAGTGAAATATATATAAATTACGCACATCGCTTCCATAATTGCTTTATGATTAATGCTTTTGTTCCATTGTCTGTCTGTCACAACTTCCCTTTTTTTCACCGCATTTCTCGATCGGCAACGAACACGTCCACACAAATATAGAGATAGATAGACGCGCGGGCGCACACTTGGACACAAGCACACGCTCGCACATACTCTCTCTCTTTCTCTCTTTCTCTCTCTCTCTCTCTCTCCCTCTGTCTGTCTGTCTGTCTGTCTCTCTGTCTCTGTCTCTCCCTCTCTCTCTCTCTCTCTCTCTCTCTCTCTCTCTCTCTGATTATCCCTCTATTTTTGTCATGAAAAGTTGGAGTTATTACCGGAAGTTGACAGTAAACTAGTTCTTGGTCAGCGCGTGTTTGTGAAATGAAGATTTGGAAAGATTAGAAATGAAGGAAAGAATATAAATATCTTCTGATGTGTGTGTAAAGATACACACGTACGCACGCATGCACGCATACGTACACGCACACAAACACACATACGCACGCGCGCACACACGCATTTATATACTAGTGCGAACACGCTATCTTTAATATAGAATGTTTTACATTGGTTTGATATCATTGTGTCATATATTCCCATTGTGGTTATGTTTAAGTAATAAATATGGCGTGCATGCGGGAAGAACGCTGGCAAGGCATGCGACATGAAGGAAGGTCGAACGTCAACAGTGGAAAACGTAAAATAGAGTTATAAGATGATATGCAATTATGTTAAACGAACGTGCATTTGTAAAACAATGAAAAATTACTAACTAAATATTTTCAATAAATTTTCATATAAGCACACACACACACATACACACTACGATGCATTTTTATGTAGTTAGTATTCATTACTGAACACAATATCATCGTAATACATTTATTGTATTTATGTGTATGTATCGTCAAAAACTGAACCCATCTCATTCACATTATTGTCACTCATTTGATGCAAACCGAACGAAAGAAGTACATTCCTTGGTTATATATAACATGCAGTTATATGGTTAAATATTGTTGCATACAAAATGCCTCACCAACTTAAATTCATTATAACTTTCACAAAAATAGATATTTTAAAATGAATTTCACTACGAACATGCCTACGAAGATGGTATATATTTCGATTATATTTGAATTGTTTTCAAGGGAAAGTGGGGAGAGGAAGGAGAGTCAGAAAATTCAAACGGTCGGCATCGTTTCCTCATAACTTTCGGAAGAATGAGTATTTCGAAATGAAAATTTTGACAAATACATTTCAGAATGTTTAGATTACGATTATATCAGAATTTAATATGGTGTGAGATAGCACACATACATACTAAAACACATTATTTTTTCTTTTTCGAAAAATTTATTTCATAGCAGTGAGCTGGAAAACTGAGTAGTACCTTGTCACAGTGTGTGATGTAGAATCTCACTCAGAACTATGTTAAGGATGTGCATATCTGTGGAGGGTTCAACCACTTCCACGTTTATTTCACGAGCAGGCTGTTCTGTTGATCGGATCAACTGGAATCCTCGTCGTCGTAACTGACGGGGTGCCAGAGCCAGTTATATATATATATGGACATATTTCGGAATACCGATGAACTTTTATGTAAATGTATCAACTTAAAGGATAAACATATTACAATGTATATTACAATGGATATTACAATGGACAATACCAAGTGGACTCCCACTTTTTATCTCTTATGTTTCTCTCTCTTTTACTTTTTTCTTGGTGACTTCTTCTTTGTGATATAATACTTGGGAAAGAATATATTTGCGGCTGAAGATAGCTTTATACCATCCTGTCTATCAATTATATACCAATATAATGATGCAACGATTATAAAGCTTGAAACACGTGTACCGCGGAATCTTTTGTGTTCTGTTTTTATTTTTACGTTTTTTTACGTTTTATATATATATATATATATATATATATATATATATATAAATGTATGTATATCGCTAGCCACTACACATTCTTTATTTTCTGTCCTTGTTTCTTTCCGTGTTCCTTTCTGTGGAAGAGCGTAGGCTCGAAACGTTAAAGGCTTTTTCACTTCCCGAGCGTTAAATTAATACATCTGTTTGTTGTGTACACAACATGTCTCCGTCTTTTGCTTTGTTTTTTTTTTTGTGAATTCTCTCCTATATATATATATATATATATATATATATATATATATATATATATATATATATATATATATATATATATATATATATATATATATAAGGAGAGGGAGAAAACGAAAGAGAATGATATGTGTGTGTGTATGCGTGTGTGTGTTGTGTGTGCCTGTACACTCACACAAACACACACACCCACACACACACGTATATATATGCGTGTCTTTGTGTTTGCCCACGAGCAGCGCTTGACAACCGATGTTACTGTGTTTACGTCCACGTATATTAGCGGTTCGGCGAAAGAGATGGATAGAATAACTACCTGGCTTTACAAAAATAAAATAAAATAAAAATTATAAGTACTGGGGTCGGGTCGATTCGTTCAACTAAAACCCTTCAAGGAGGTACCCCACCATGGTCGCAGTCTGGTAACTGAAACAAATAAAATACAAAAGGCCAATATATATGTGTTTGTGTGCGTGTGTGTGTGTGTGTGTGCACATATATATGTATGTATGTATGTATGTATGTATGTATATATGCAAACATTTTCATTATATTTTTTGTTTCTTTTACGTGTATTGTTTTCATTAGAGAAATTTGTTTAAACATCGGTCATGTTCTTTATATTGTGAAAATGGAACTAACATCGCGAGGTTAAATACCCTGATGCCTTGACTGAAGAGCAATCAAAATGCTAATTATAAACAGCAATGTGCAAGCTACCATTCTTGATGGGGTGAGTCAAAAATAATTTTCAGATAATTGAAATTGCAAGCCTGATGAGAGAAAAGTAAATAGTATTCATGGAATCTTGTTTTCCGCATGGCCTACAGAGAAACACATGAAATTTCAATCAACCAAAAATTAAATGGAGATATCCAGGGGAGTTGTGGGGTTTTACATGCATGTTGACAACTTAGGTCGGATATGTTTCGGTGTCTGAAGATCTTAATGACGGAATATCCACATAATGGAACAGACAGGTGCGCTTATAATAATGTGTTGTTACGAAACTCACTTTGTAAGCTTATGGTTTCCTGTTCAGACTCAGTGTGTGGAAACTTGGATATGCTTCTTATACCATAGCACCTGGCCAACCAGCGTCCTGTGAGCAAGTTTGGTAACTGTGTGGTGGCCGGCCAAAGCCTTGTAAGTTGATGTAGTAGACGAAAATTAAAAGAAGTCCATCGTCTATATATACATATACATATATACATACATATATATATATATATATATATATATATATATATATATATATATACACACACACACACATATATATATATAAATATATATATATATATTTATATATATTTATATATATATACATACCTATATATATATATATATATATATATATATATATATATATAATATACATATATACATATATATATATATATATATATATATATATATATATATATATATATATATATATATATATATATATATATATATAATATATCATAATAATATTTTATTCTCCGATTTGAAGCGACAATTTATAAATATAAACAAATGACTGAAAAATGGTGAGCTAACCCCAGCCTGAATCGAACCCACAAATGTTATGCGCTTTCCATTGTAACTTTCTCTCCGTAACTTACAAAACCTTCCGCGTTTGTTTACAAATATTATATGTAATATGTGTGTGTATGTGTGTGCGCGCGCGCGTCTATGTGTGTGTGTCTGTGTGTGTGTCTATATCTTATATATATATATATATATATATATATATATATATATATATATATATATATATATATATATATATATATATATATATATATATATATATATATAGGATCTAGGTGTAGGAAGAAAGTTAGCTTCAAGCAATCCGTAGCAAATATAGAAAAACAACTTTCAGGAACAATAGTGGTTTATTAGGGAGGGAGGTTGTGAATATTTCTCGCATTGAAGTATGATAAGCTGAAAAAAAATAATTCTATATTTTTAACGGTATGCAGCCAGAGTTGCCAGGTATGCGAATAAAAATTCAAGATTTAAGGAATGGAGTAGATAAAATTCGGGCTACGAATGTTTCATAGCGAGCGGAACCTCTAAACTCCGGAAGTGGTAAAAATATATAATACATGTGTTTTGTGTGGGAGAGAGATAGAGAGAAAGAGAGAATATTCACTGATAAGGTACATTAACTTACAGAATGAAACTTTTTGCAAGATACTGTCAGCTCGAAGTATACAAAGTTAAGAGCAGGATACTATTCTTCAGTTGATGTGCTGAAATGTCATTATTTCAAGTACGAGATTCACGAGCGTTTTTCGCAAACCAATTTCAATTCGTTTTAGTGATTTTGTTGAGACCCTGGCAGACATTGACTGACCAATACTTCACTGGGAATGTCAAATAAATCCTGCACATTTCCAGAATTGTAACCATATCTAAAAAGTACCACAATCTCATTTCCTTTTCCCCAACATATTTTTGGCAGATTTAAATTTCTAAAATTCTCTTCTTTATCCCTTCGGAGAACAAATTTTCAATAACGCTCATGACTGTTTTATTTATTTTACAATATCAATTAATTAAATTTATTTTCGGCCCTCTATCTCGAGTATCGGAAGTTATATTTAATTGTATGTTGTTTCTACTGAGGCACTCCATGAAAATTTGCCAGTATCTATAGTTAATTATGGTGATCAATAACATTTAGTTTGTGAACCGGAAGGAAATTTAACTCTTCCTTTTGTTTAATGCAGTGTTTTGTTGTTCACTGCGCACATCATTTTCATTTCTAATTGTCTTCTCGTAGCAGTGTAACACAATGGTTTCCGTTTTAATCAACACTCTATACTTCCATCACGTGTGTAATGAGTGTTTCGCCTTTTTTGCATAAAAACTCAAACAACTAAATATACACCCAAAACACGCCCACATATAAATGACAACAGTAATATGTCCATTCTGCTGAAATGAAATTTTCAGTAAATTGTCTGTATCTTTGTGCAGCTGAAGATTGCTCTGCATTTTACATTTAATGTAATGGAGTAACATGAAACGTGCGTACTGCAATAACCTTTAAAATCCGTGTTGCTGGTTTCAATTTTATAAATGAATATATGCAAGTCACTTACATAAATATTTAAAATAACTATGGACGACCAAAATTGCATAACAGATATTGTAAACAAGAAAGGAAACATGATGTTAACAGAAAACTGTAGGTCTGTATCTTGTTAAATTGTGTTATCATAGCACAACATCTTGTAAACAAAAATAAAAACATACTTAGCATATTGTTTGCCAGGTTTCTCAGTCAATATTGCAAGTCCAGTAAGGTAGTGAGTGCATGATGCGCACGCAACCGGAAAGACGAGGGTGTAGAGTGAACCGAACCACTTTTAATAGCTTTATTACCTGAAATAAAATAAAACCGCAAACCTTTTGACAGTATGGCTTAATGAGAGAAAGTGTGATCCTATAATCCGCATAGAGTTATCAGAATCACATTTGACAAAACTATCCTTATATTCAAAAGGGAAAGCACAACGGTTATATAATAATGTAGTAAATTTTTCGTAAGTAATACTGCTAGGATACGGTTTGCCTGTGCTTCCATATATTTTTCATTAATTCCGTGGTCGTTTGTTTTCTAAAACTCCAATATTTACATGTTAGAAATAGACACGAATGTAACATATAATTAACATATAATGTTTTTGCTGACGGTTCACACTGGAAGTATTTACTGGGTTGAATAACAACATATTGATTTACTTTAGGGATGAAACTTGACCAGAAAATATAATCATAGTGGATAATTAAACGTGGGAAAGCTACATTCTCGAAGTAAGCAGAAAAAGGAAACTTCACATCAATGGGCTCTCTCTAAATTGACAGTTCTACATAAGTACTATTAATACCTAGATATTGATGAAAATATTGATGTATATGTGACAAGAACAAAGAGTGACTAAAATTATTATTTACTTCAAATAAGGCGGCGAAATGGTAGAAAATCCTTAGCATGTTAGATAAAATTCTTAGCAACATTTCGTCTGTCTTTATGTTCTGAGTTCAAATTCCCCCGATGTCGACTTTGCCGACATCCTTTTGGGGCCGATAAAATAAGTACCAGTTCAGTGCTGGGGTCGATGTAATCGATTCACCCTCTTCTCCGTAAATGTTAGTTTTGTGCCAAAATTTGAACCCCCCCCCCCCCCACCAAAAAAAAACGGTTAGTTGGTAGAAGAAAATTGTTAGCACACCGAACAAAATATTTAGCGGCATTCCGTCCGTCTTTATGGTCTGAGTTTAAGTTCCGCCGAAGTCGACTTCGTCTTTCATCATTTCAGGGTCGATGGAATAAACACCAGTTGAGTGCTGGGGTTGATGTAATCGACTTACCTCTTCCTTCGACATTGCTGGCATTGTGTCATAATTTGAAACTATTATTTACTCCAAATTTAAAA